>NC_031771.1:9149993-9315533 GCF_001522545.3 Parus major | reverse complement strand
CCCCCCCACCCAAAAGGGGATTGAAACAGAAGCACAGCAACCAATGAAAGCTCCTTGGAAGAGCTGAATGCTTCAAGATGAACACACCGTTCTGACACACATTCCAAAGCCAAGGCCCAGCTCACACACAAACTCTGGCTCCTATGTGCATATCTCCTACATTTGCTGCACAGGTGTGTGCCCATGGTGTAACACACCTGCTCACACAGCCACACATGCAACAGGACAACCATCCCAGGCTAATCCCAGAGCAAGCTCGGATCAACAACAAAGACAGCAGATGGGAAGAGGACCCTGTCAGCACACAGGACATCAGTGCGATGATCTCAGACTGATCAGGCAATTTGCAGCAGGTTTTGACCAGATGGGGCTTTTCAGGTTGTGATCTTGGTTCTCACTAATGGAAATAATCCCACCTGCCTGTCTCAAGTGCATAGATCATTGTGGAGGATAGGATAAGACTCAAACTCTTACCCACAAGCAGATGGAAACATTTATTATTGTGGTTCTTCTGCACACACAGAGCGGAGGGAGTTGAAAGGGTCTGAATGCTAGAGGCTGACAGAATCCCTCTTTGGTGGCGGAATGTTGCAGTGCAGGCAAGTTATCTCAGGCACACTCCTCTTTCCCAGCAAGAAATTGAGCTCAGCTTTTGTCCTCTTGTTATTAAATCAGGAGTTCCCAGTTGAACAGCAGTAATATTTAAACAGTTTTAGCTTTTGTTAGGAAGACATGAGGAGAAAAGAGTATAATCTTATTCTGACTGCTTTATTTCCTTGTTACTACCGCTCATAAAAATGTACTCCATGGTTTGTGAACCAAAACACTGTGGAGCTTTGTCTTGTGACAGCATAAATACATACATATATATATATATACACACATATATGTGAGCTGGGCATTTTAGTAATTATCTCTGGCAGCCTTCTTCCTGCATTTATTGCTCCTCCCCAAAAAAGATTCATGACAGGAAATATTTTATTTTATATCTGAACATGGGGTAAAATGTGCATCAACTGCTTTAAGTAAAGAAAAAAGATCAAATCCTTAGATTATTTTATCATACAGGCTACACAGGATATAGAAATCACTTAATACTTCTTTACTTAATTATAAAGAGCGATAATCTCTCATTCATGCAAAGATTGCTGTTATTGAATGGAAACTATCAGTAAAAACAATTCAATGGGAAAATACCAGGCTCAGTAGGAGTTGGCAGGCACCAGACATAACTGTGGGAGTAACTCCCACAGTGGCCTCTGGCTAAGATATGCCAGTTATGCATTCTTATTTTATCTTCATTGTAAACTGGGGTTCTGACAAACACCTTTCCAGCATTACTGAACTATTGAAGCACAGTGTTATTTTGCAGCTGCAAACCAAAATTATTGGCAAAGAAGTTTTTCATACCATTAACCAAAGCTACTCAGTAATTCTTAATTTTATTTTTTACCTTTAGACCAATATTTCTCCTGGAAAATGGGAACTCAAGTGCTTTATATGTATAAAAAGGTACTCTCCCTCATCCCCAGGGAGCTAGGTCATGGCTCCATGTCTGGCAGAGGTGATGATCTGGAGAAGGAAGACATCCCATCAGCACTTGAAGGGGAAGCCCAGCCGACCCACCTGGTCCCAGTCCTTCAGCCTTGCCTCCACTCACCCCCTGCCCAGCTCTGGCACTGCAGCAGCGTTGGCTTGGTCAGCTTTCTCACCACAGCAGGACTAATACATCCCAAAATAGTTAGGGTTCCAAGTGACTCCTGGAACCTACTCCAACCCCTTATTCAGTTTCTAGTTGCATTTCAAAAATCCAGCACGATATTTCTGACCTGTCAGAAACTGTAATCTCTCCAAGCACCCCAGGTGAACAGAATCACACCTGAAACCAAGCTGGTGAAGCTGGCGTCACTTTTTCACTTGCTATAGGAGAGACGGATTGAAATGAACAAGTATAGCTCCCTAACATCTGCTCAGCAAATGCTCACATAAATCAAGATGCAGAATATAGAGTATTTGCCACACCCTGAGTAGCAATAGTCATGCAAGATGAAGAGCAGAGTGAAATCCCGGACTTGCTGAGCTCCATGGCAGGACTCCCATTTAATTTCAGGCAATCCAGGGTTGTAATGCAGATTGTTACCATATGGTAGCTGTTAAGACCAACTGACAAACTCGATTAAAAGCAGAAAAGAATTTACTGTTATAATAGCTACATGAATTAACTGCATTCATACAACCAAAACCCAATACACAAAATGCTGGGTGTATCTCACAGCAACACCTATGACTGCCCTCTTAAAAGAACCCATTTTTACTTAGAAAAACTGAAATTCCTCTAATCCAGAAACATTCTCCCCCAAGCAAGCAGATTTTCCACATCAGCTTGACTTTTAAGCTCAGAAAGATGCTGTTTTTAATGTTAACATAGTTTATTTAAATACACTATCTTATTTATGGCTTAGACCTTTCCCTCTTTTTTTCATATTAATTCTAATAGAAAAGATTCTGTTCAAATAGCAAGGATAAAAATTGGGAGTTGTTCTTGAGTTAATAGAGTGGTCTCCGAAATTCAAACCAAACATCAGCTAATGCAAAAGGCCTAGATGTAATACTACAAGCTCATGCTCAGCATCACAGTGTGTTGATGGATTGTTTTTCCTTAACTCTTTACAAATAATTTAATGAAGGCATTGCCTCCAGACAGTTATTCTTAAATTCATCCAAGACGGACATGAATTACTGTAACTCATGCTTCTCTCAGTATGATTGTTTCAGATTACTTGTGTATTTAGGAAGATTAATATACACTAGTCACAATATTAAAATTCTTCTGTTATCCTCAGGGAGAATTGAAACACCTTTTTGTCCTATAGGCAGCATCTTCATGCTGCAGATGTAAGGTTAACCGTTCAGTGAGCTATTAAGAACGAACGGAGCTGGGCAAAGTGTCTCTCACCATGTTGCCCAGCAGTCCAGGACACAATTTTGAGATACATTTGTTTATTTTGAAACTTATTAGTGGGTCTGTTTCTATTTTCTTCTTGGCTCCATGTAATTTTCTCACAAAGAGAGTAAAAAGATTCTAAGAATAGGGTAAGAGTAGAATCTAAGTAAAAAGACTTTTAAGCTGCTGGTCACAAATCTTCATTTGACATCTGTTCCTTGCTAATGCAATATCACCCATGGTGACTTTAGAATTCCAGCTTCAGTAAATTACCTCATGTCCAGCTTGGCTCTGAAGCAAAGGCAGACTCTAAGAGATGATTAATAAAAATGCTTTTTTAGCCACTGCTGATAAGATTCTGGCTACATAAAAAGAGGCTACATAAAAAGAGGATTATACCATACCAGGGAGATGTTGTTGATACTTGCAGTATCAGCACTCAGCCATTTATCCCAACATTCCTGGCACCAGCTGCTCAAGAGGGATGTTGATCAACTTCCACATTAAAGGTCTTCTCTTAGCTCTTTAGTGCTAAGGAGACACTATAGTACTTCTGTGCCTCCAAACTGCAGGTAAATGTTAGTTTAGGATTTCCTGCAGGCTCCTGCTTCACATTCTTTTGCCCCAAAACTATTTATAGCAGAGCTTTAGACATCCAGTGACTTAGAAAAAACTCTACATTCCTAAGCCCAGGCCCAGTGCCCCATGGCACAAAACTTTAAATCGCCTAATAATTTGATGGGAATGTCAACAAATGTATGGCAGAGTCATTAGTGCTCTCTACTGGATAAACAAATAATCACTCCAAAATTAATATAGCACACCAGGGACCTTAGTAACTAAGTGGAGTAAAACTACTCACATTTAAATTATAATACTTATATATTTATATATTTATATATTAATATAAATATATAAATATATAAGTAATAAAGATAAATATATTTATATATTAATTATTAACATTAATATATTTTTATATATAAATATATAAGTATTATAATTTAAATGTGAGTAGTTTTACTCCACTTAGTTACTATATATTTATATATAGTATATAAATATATTTATAAAATCTTATGCCACCCAAAGGAAGTTAAAACCTTACATAAGGATGCAACAAAGGATATACAGAAGTCCTTGAAAACAAAACACAGATGAAGTTGCAACACTGACCTCTGAAGTAGAACAATTAGAGAAAAAAGAGGCAAGACTGTACAAGAATACTTGAGTCAGGGCAGTTTTAATCAGAAATATTCCTTCCTGTTCTTCATATACTATATCCATATGCACAGATTAATTTACAGCTAACAACTGTGAAATTCAATTTCAGAAATTCCTCTGCCCTCAAAAGCAGTAATGTATTTGGAAGTCACAAAACAATTTGCTTCATCACTGCTCATACCCTGATAATACAGGGTAAGTTTCTACTTGGCAATCACACTACTTGGAGTCACTTAGTTCACTGACTCCCACATGAACAAAAAACCAAGTCAAGGTTTCTGTTACCCCTCACCATCACCACCAGTGTCCATGGATCCATCTGAATGAATACTGCTGTAATTTACCATTCCCTCCAGCCAACACAGAACCACCAAGCCCTGCCACCAGCAGAATTGTTGTGCTGCCCTGGAGTTCAATGTTATTCAGAGCCAAACACAAAATACCTAAATTGGCACTGAATCATTAATGGTTTAAGCACTTGCAACCACAGACCTTTGCATAAAAATGAGCAGTGATTTGCCTTTATGAGAACCTCTTAATATTGCAATTCCCTACAAATACTTGAAGCAAATCTACCACTACACTACCCCCTTCTACCACTGCCCATACAGATTTCTTAGCAGGAGTTCTTACAAGTGCTGAAGACACAGAAAACATTTTACTGTAACTGCTACTTGCCTGAATTTTTTGAATGCAGAACTGAGACTGTACAGATTGTCGCTTCTCCTTAATAGATGCAACAGTTAACTCCAAGTCTTCTAATTGCTTTCTTGTTATCCTAAATTTGATACAATTGGGAATTATATTTATCAAAGTAGCATTTTGAAGCTAACCAAGAAAGAAACAATGTTAGGTGCAGCCCTGTACTGACCTGAATGCAGTCTAGAAGATACATCTGTGTCCTGGAGAGGTCAGCATCAGTCAGCAAGAGACATAAATGAGGGAGAGCATGGATGTGAAGAGGAAAAACATCACAACACTGCTGAAACCATAGCAGAAAACATTTTGTAAGTGTGATTTCCACAAAATTTGTTTAGGGGGGAGAAAGATTAAAGGAAGTTCCCAGGTGGATGGGCAGAACAGGTTAAAATCATTACTAAACAGAACTGCTAAGAAAAATCACCAAATAATGATTTTCTCTAATTTGTGATGCCACAGTTTCTCTTAGCCAGGCAGACTCTTGGCTGCATCCCTTCAGTTTTTTTCATGGGGCATTTAAATTAGGAGGGGGATGTAAAGAGAACAGTCTTGCTGCGACCTAGTCATCTGAAGGATAATAACATGCATCCTAAAAAACATATCTGGGGTTAAGGAGGTTTCAGGGACAAGGCTATCTACAACCTAAAATACTATACTTATCACACCAAATTTGATTAATTGTCATTACATGCACCCACATCTCTTTATGTAAGAAATTGTGCATGATCCTTTAAAAAAGTGGGGAGAATATGCAAGGCAGAAAATTGTTCGGAAAAATTAAAGAGCTATTTCCAAAGCAGATTAAGTTAAAAAGACAAACCTCAAAATATTTAGTTTTGTGTAAAAAAAATTGCTTAAATAAAAAGTAGAGGGATAGGCTGGGTGTTACTATAGTTCAAATAATAAAAACACAAGTCAGAATTACCTTGACCAAGTGATTACTACACTTTTTCCCACATTTTTTCCTCATGTATATATACGTGACATGTGAAATTGGTATAGTTTTGCTTAAACAAAGCAAACTCTTTTTTGTCCCAAAAAGAGTAGGAAATCCACAGCTTTGCATACCCACACAGTCTGAAGTTCTTGCTTACATTTCTTTCCAGCTTCTCCTTCTCCTTTATAAAAACACTTTGCTTTTCATCAAATCCTTCCCAAAACTGAGCATTCATGCCCATTCCCAGAATGTGAGCTGGGGAATGTGAGCTGCTACTCTATAGATCATCATGGCTTTTCCCACTGAGCAAATCCCTAGCAACAAAGGGGACCAAGTAAGCTGGAGATGAGCTGGCTTGAGTTCAAAAACAGCCTTGTTAAATAAAGTTAAAACCTTGCACTTGAAGTGCCTCCTGACTTGTGGCTGATTCTATGCAATCACAACTGCAGAAAGACTGATCACAATGCACGAACTCCACACTGGATTTGGTCCCAAGAAAATGAGAAGTTTCAGAAATACTCTGCTTCTTGATACCCCCTAATGAAAGGAAATGGTGTTCATCTATGACTACACTTAAGCCTGTGATCCGTAAACAGAGGGTGCACTTCAGGCTAGTGGACTAATTGCATTTTTGTCTTTCTATCCATGCCTTCCACCGTAACACACACTGTGGGAGCAGCACTACTCTTGGAGGCTGCTATGCAAGATCACACTGACACTGAGTAGGATCCTGCTCCAGGAACTGATCCTTCTTCTGCAAAAACGTTTTTAACTACTTTTAAAAAAGGATCAACCTTACATGTCTTCTTTCACATCAAATCCCCCAAATGCAAAACACAGCAGACCAATGAAATGATCCACCTATACTTGCTTGTTTATACTGCAGCCAATTCCCTTCCCCAAGGAATTCTGCATAGCTGCTTTTTTCATGGTCTCACCAGTAGGAAACGCCTCTTGCACACCTGGGATGTTTAAAGCACAGCACACAACCAGCAGCTCCTACTGGAGCCAAAGCACTTCTTAAAAAAAAATTTTAAATAGTATTAGATTATTTATTGTATTAAAGCTTGATCTCTCCTTACCCTTGGCAGTTAGCAGATTCAAGTTACTTAATCAAAGCAAAATTGAAACATCTCAGGTCAAGACTAATTCTTCAATTAGCCTGAATAGGACATGGATGAAGGGGAGGTTCCCACAATTTTCTCCTCACAGGTAGCACCAAACTTCATCCAGAGACCACATAAAGACAGTTGCTTCTAATGCCAGAGGAAGCTGTGGGTAGCCAACTCAAGGAGACTGAACTTTAAACTACATATTCTAAGGGCAACCCAAACCTTTCCCTTGCCTCTCACACAGTTCACCACCCAATAGTAATTCACAGATCATCAACTGGCCTGTAAATCGTTTGAGTTTCCCACCTATTCCTGTAGTCAAGAAAAGCAACCAAAACCAAAAGCCTTCTTTCAATTTTTAGTCCGGGGAAACATGAGGAAAAATACAGAAAAGTTGAAAACAGCTTTTGAGAATCACGTCTTTATTTACAGGAGACCTGAATGTTCCTGTGCCGTAACTTCCACGTTCATTGAGAAAGGCTGCATTTTAACCAACTATTATGTCTTTTATTATTTCAACAAGTTGAAGTCATCTCATCTTCTTTCATTTCATCTTTCTCACCTGAGACGACAATTCAAATGAAACATTTTCATATCACTGCATTGTAAATACACAGGAAATCCAGCTACTTCCTTCTTCAGATACAGTTGGACCATCAAGAGTTCTCAGATGACTTATCTTCCATGTTTTTGTGTGAGATCCTTCAAGCTGAGATTTACAGGTAAAATATACAATTTAAAAACCACTGTTATATTTTACTAGAACATCTATCTTGTCTCTCCAGTTGAACACATGAAAACTTAGGTACTTTGAGACATCTTTTGAGGCATTAAAAATATATATATTTTGACTTCTTTATGCAGCCCAACACAAGTACAGTCATTTTGCCCCATCAATTTTTAAAAACTGGTATGAAATGCTATTAAAAATCTATGCCAGTTTACAAGATTTGAGAACAGGCATACTGCAAAAATGGTTTCAACTGTAGTTCAGTAAAACAAACACCAGGAAAGATACAGCAAGAAAAATAATTACTTTCTTCTGAGAAGCTGAGCACTGAATATTGCAATTCTTTAGTGAACACTTGAGAAAGGGCAAGTCAGTTGAAAAATGACACTAACTTTTAAAGCCAAGTACTAACACATCCTTGTGTTTGGCAGGGGATATGCCCTCCCCTCTAAACTGGAATAGCTTTGCATTTCTGCAAACCACTTAAGGCTGACACCTCTTGTTTTGTCATTTAATCCACACTGTAGGAAAACAAACAGCAAAACAGTTCACAACCCTTGGACCAAATGTTATAAGAACTCTGAATAAACAGAGATCCAAACCAGTCATGCAGCACAAAGTAAAGGACAACAGTCTACATTCACAGAGTAAAAGAAACTGTAATTATAAACTGTTTGGTTTTGATGCTGTTCCCATCAAGTTAAAACTCTTTCCAAGACCATAGCCTAAAGAAGTGGTCTCCAAAGTGAGGTGCATGCACCCCAAGACAATCCACTTGGGTGCAAGAAGAAAGTATATTTTGCAGAATTAACAAACAAAAATTTAAATAATTTAAAAATAGTCTTTATTTCACTTTTCTATAATACTTTTTCAATTTCTACTCCTGTGTATGTACATAATATATTAGTATAGTACATATATTATTTATAAATTAATAAATAAACATATAGTGTGTGCACACGCAAGAGTTTTTAGTGAAATGGGTGTGCAACCAGTAAGTTTGGAGACCACTGGCCTCGAGGATGCTGTATGATATTTCAGCTGCTTGCACAATCACATATCCTGTTGCTGAATCCATTTTTTAATGTCAACCTGAAATACGCTCCTCAGCAGTATATTTTCAATATGCCTACTAAGATGTTTTTCTTCAAAATATAAATGGATATAATGATACACTGGAAACTTTTGAAGGATGAGGCTCAGATAACACAAGGCATTATTGAAAAAGTATCCTTGCTGGAATAAAATTACAGCAGTGAAATTAAAACATGTGCAGCTTTTAAATCAGATTGGAGCCATCCTGTCCTTTCTGCATTTGTCTCATTTCAGTTCAGTACTGGCTCTTCTCCTTCACCACCTGCTGTTCCTCTTTTTCACAGTAACTTCATGAGGAACCACCCAGTGTTGTTTCTTTTGATGTGTCTATTAAAGCACTTTTACACCTGATTCCTAAAAATATTATCTGCACTGGAAAAAAAAAGAAGAGGGAACAAGAAATGTGTATCTTGAATCCACATTCCTATCTAGAATCCTACAGATTTAGAAGAGCATTTTCCATTTTAAATAAGGAAGGCACATATTGTCTTAAAATATGTTCATTTGTGCTTCAGGCTGGGTAGTTTGGGCTGTTGTGGCTTTGATCTGGATGCTTTAATTCAAGCAAAAGCAGATTCCCAGTGAATTGGGGGACGTGTGTGCACGTTATAATACAAAACACACAACTGTGTGGTAAGGCAGTGCCACACTACACCCCACAGCCGGAGCTCGTGTTGGACACAAACAGCACCACACAATTCTCCATTCTCTCTCACATTCGACCCCACATCTCTATGATTTAACAAGGTATTATTCATAGCTCAGAATTCAGATTTAGGTAGACCTATGATGACTGGCTGCAGGGAACATGAAAGCCTTGAGGATTGTCTATTCTGGTCTTGTTTGCATCATAGATCATTTGCTCACCCTTTGAAAACGTCCAGTAATTTCCATTTGATTACAGCCTACTGAGGATACCAAGTGCTACAACTCATTACATCTCATTGTAGGTTGTTACCCAAGGAAATCAAACTTGTGTTAGAAAGTGAGCACATTTCTTTAAAGTACAACTCCTCAAAGCTCCCACTTGCCATGATTTGGTAATTTTTATGCTTCATTCCCCTATATCAGAGACCAGCACCACCCAAAATTGAGCAGTTAACTTTTGTTGTTATGTCACAGTTTAATATTCCCCTTATTTACCCTTGAATCTTTGACCTTTAAAAACAAAACTGGCAATGTGGCAAGACAGGAAACCCAACAAAAGAGCAAAATTCTAGGAAGGGACTAGAAAGGACCTCTGGTTTATCAGGTCTAGTTGCCTACTATTCAGACACCACTTTGCATTTAATTTCTTTTATAGACAGAGTTGGCTCTTCCTTCAAAGCAAGACTCTGCCCAGAAGGCTGTTCCAGAATTAGGAACTTTGTTTCTAATCTAAATTTTATTTACAGAAAGTTTATACCCACTTGATTTCGCTTCAATACTCTCAGCTCCCAGAGCTGCCCTGTGCCTGCCACTTGTACAAAAAAGTATTCTGACTCAATGAACAAACTTACTGCTACAGATTGAAATAGGCTTACCCATGAAATTAAACTTCCAGAGCATAGAGAAGATGAAACATTTAACTTTCCAGAGAAGGAAACACAGAAAAAAAAAAAAAAAAAGAAAAAAGGCTAGCCAGAAAGTGTTATTTGTTTAGTTGTCCAAAGAAGCCTCTTCTCTCCTCATCCTGGATAAATGGGCTCAGACATTGTAGTAATTTGTTACAGGGGAGACATTCACAGTAATCCACTGTAATGCTCTACATGAAAAAACTGTACAAAATTAACAGTACAACACAAGAAACAGAAGAAACTCCAGTGACCACTAAAACAAGGACCAAATTACAGTCTGTCTTGGTAGAAGTAAATACAATTTTAAAAGACATACCTTGAGTTTGGTACAACTGTGTCTCTTTCATGAAAGGAAACAACAAAAAAACCCTAAGCTTCTGAAATGGTCTTATGCATTTTGTATCTTTCTACTGATTCAACTTAGAAAATATTCAATTCATTAGAATTGAGCCAAAAAGGTAAATTAATAAGCCATCCAGCATTCCTTCACAAGCAATAGAAATCAAAGTACCATATGTACATTTTTCTCTCATGTCCAGAAGACAACCACATGCAAGACTATTACTGTAACAATAGAAAAGGTACACATTTCAAAGCATGAAAAAATTCTCCACTTCCACTAGGTTTACTGAAACCTTCCAAGTTGGGTATCTATGGCTCACCAGACTAGGACAGCTGTCAAGCCAGCACTTGCAAAAAAGTATCCTGAATTTTAAAATCTACTTGTAAAACCCCAAGCAAATGCATTGACAGAAGTCAACAAGGTGAAAGAAATAATTATTTTCAGTTTCAGAATCCATCATTTTGCACCTAAGCAGATCCAACCTGATTGGCATTATTCTCATGTAAATTTTCCATATTTAACACCTAATTTAGAACAGGCAAACAAGGGTGTAGAAAGCCTTCTAAGAGCTCATGAAATAAATATAGTTCAACAGGTATATGAAAGACATACTGTATATTATTTCTAGGTAGGCTGCATAATTTGTATTTTTACTGTGAGAACATAAAAACCAAACTGACCTTTACAAAATTATGATTTCACATAGAGAAAAACCACTTGCCCCTGTTTCTACTTACTAGTAGTTTAAAACAAACAGTAAATTGGTACAGAGAGACAAAATATTCACATGGTAATGCAAAGAGTGGACAGCTTTTTAGTGCGTCCTCAGTCTGGGAGAGAAAAGCCAAATTAATCTGTCTTATAAAACATTTTCAAACCAGAGCAAACTGTCAGAGAAGCCTAAATGGAAATAAAAAACCCTCTTAGACTGAAAGTTACCAAACTTCAAAGCAAAGTGAACTTTCAAAAAAAAAAACAAAAACCACCTTATCCAAGTACAACCAATTGAGAACGTTCCTCATACTGGTCAAAAAACATTCCATGTTTCTGTGGCTGAACTCCTGGTTCAGAGACCTACAGCTGAGATAGCAATGAAAAGAGTAGGCCAGAGCCAAGGTATCACAAACCGTCACAAGAAAACTTGGAAAATATTTAAATAAAAAAAAATTTAAAAAAAAAAAAGTGAGTTGCTTTAGCTTTCTTAACATCTGAACCTACAGTAAATATCATCATTTTAGTGATAATATAAAAATACCTTGCAAGCTAAGTTACCTTTCAGACTAAACTCCATATATTCAGAATCATATGAGCAAGACTTAATTTTCTCAACTTATCTTATGGTTTTTTAAAGCATTTTCAAAGAAATCTGATTATTTTTATACAGTTATGCTAAAACTTGTGAGGTCTGCATGCTTTTTAAGGACACACTTTGTCACCTAATAGAATATAAAAACACAGCAAAAACAGTGCAGAATTTTGTAAAAATACTTTAAATAAATTTACACTTCACTCTAAATTTACTCAATAATTAATCACTGGGTTCAACAGTCTAAGTCCTTTACTTCTGTTACCCTCATTGCACACCAAGACTAAAGCTGCTACTTCTGCCAAGACTCAAAGGAGTGGATCCTCAACTTCTGCTGGCCTAATGAGCAATCAAACACCACTCCTTAGGCTGAATAATTTTGGGCTTCTTTGGAAAAAAAAAATAAATAAAAAAAATTAAAAAAAAATAAATAAATAATAATAAAAAAATCCTGAACTCATCAGGAAGTTCTCACTACCAGTGAAACCCAAAGGCAAAACTTCAAAAGACTCATAAAAGTAAAGATCCTCAGCAAGGATCAGTACAGGCAGCTTTTCTGTGACTTGACAAACATAGCTCCGTTTTTATGACCAGTTTTTTCTCAGCAGTACAGGCCATCGAAGTTATAGATCATTAGGTATGTATATTTTTTAATCGAAAAATAAACGGCAACACTTAACTGCATTTCAAACTAACAGATTTTTACTTCTGGAAATCCAAAAGCTTTCTATAAATGTCTTGATTTCTAATGCTGACAAAAAATAATTGTCTACTAAGACATTTTTCACATCTTTTGCAGCCTCAGGGAGTTTAAGTTACAGTACTGCAAGGCACATACAGAATCTCTTCCTTTCCAATACTCAGTAGATATATTCCCTGAAATAATTTTAAAATCCTCAAAATGCTACAAAGTTAACAATTTCTATTTAAAAACATTGCTCCTACACATCATGCACTTTTTTGGATAACAAGTTAGCAAATATTTATAAATTTTTTCTTTTCATTTACACTGGAAATGGACTGAATAATTTTTAACCTGGAAAGTACTGTATCATGTCACATTTAAGTTATTGCCTTCATTACAAATTGCATCATCTCTGAAAATCCACAAAGGTATGGTATTTGAAAATAAGCAGTGGGTGAGAGTACAGTGCAGTTTAGCCCATCTGAAAATGGGTTTCCACATAAAGCAATATTCTAAGAGTAAAAAATGAACTTTATTCATTCAGTGGATGAGGACAAGAGAAACTGATATAAGTGCATTTTGTTCAGTTTAATGCAATGCCATTAGCACTTACTTAAAAAAAATCTTAATTTTCTGGTTTTTGGGCAAGCACATCTTACTATGAAAGCAACTGAACTTTTAAGAGGTAGGTTTTTTTCCATTATGCGCTTATTTATTTCAAATAAAACATAACCAAAAAACCACCAATATTTGCTTTTGGATAAGGATCAAGTCTCAAAGCCTGGTACAATAGCTGACAGAGTTCAGTATTTTATTTGTCCTCAGCAGTACTAGACTGCTTTGGAACCAGTGTATTCCAGGTTGTCTTCATAGTCAAAAGACCAATCTACCGACAGTACTGAACCCACCCCCTCCACCTCCACCTGTGGGCCCACAACTTCCCGGGGGATCATTGTCATCAAATCCATTGGGTCGGAAAGAGCAAGAGGCTGAGGCAGCTTGAAGTGCTTGTGTTCGAGCACTAAGCTCTTGCTCCTGAAATGAAAGAATAAAGACAATTACAAAAAACAACCCAATCCACAACATCATGCCCTTGAAATGGCTTTTAAAGCACCATCACTAATTTCTAGTGAACGGCTTTGCTGAGCTTTCAAGTTGAACATCCACAGGCAATTTAAGATGTACAATTTCACTGATTGTCAGTAAGCATAAGTGAAACAAAATTAAAACCATCAGAGTTCACGCTAAAATTGTATTTTATAGCAACATGGGATGTCACTAAAAAATGAGACTGCTGATGAGAAGCTACCAAAACAGGTTTTAATATACATTTCATATAAATTTTCATCCTAGCAATTTTCAGATGCTCTTGCTCTTGGTTGCAAAGCTGAAAGGTAAAACCTTTAAATCAATGTTAATTACTTTAAATATACTTTTTCATTCCACTCAATCAACTGCATAGAGTAGCAATATACCCAGATAAAAGGCCAAAAGATGGAAAAGCTATCTAGTTTCTATTCACTGCAGCTTTTCAGGTTTCAAGTATTATTGCTATGCTAACTGTTTTGACTTAGTAAGTCTCTGCAACTCTCAAGCACTTCATAAAAATCAGAGTCAACCACAGGAAAATGTACCTGCACAAGTGGAAGGAACATGAAAGCTCTGTCTTCTGCCAGCTGCTTTTTCAGCTGAATGCCCCTGAGACTTCTAAGAAGGGGATGAGCACAGGCTTTTCCCTCATTAGACATACGATGCACTGTTTTGTTTCTGGACAACTAGTTCAATAAGCCCTGCAGAAAATTTGTATCTTTTACCTTCCTAAAATTGTCCAAGAGCTTCAAAAACTGAGGGAGAGAACACATGCAGCACTGGCTCTGGAAGGCTGACAGGAAAAGACAGTGGACATGGCAATGAACTGAAAGTATTCCAGTGCTAAGGCTCATACTGATAGCTGCCTTTACATGACACTTCATCACCACAGACCTCCCTAAAGGCAATGGGAGCAAACTTTAGAACAGGATTTTAGTAAATACAGTGGTCACCTTCAATTCTTCCTGACTGTATAATACTACCATGAAAGCACTAAACTGAAGTCTTGTCCAAATACTTTCACAGGTTCTAAAAATAGTCCTTGTGAGTTTAAACTATTTTGCCCTCCTCAAAAACACAGCCTAAATTTGAAACTATTGTACATAACTAAGGACTGAAATGCATTTTCAAAATTGTGTAAGATATTTGGAGGACACTGTCTACACAGATGTGCTGGCCATATTCCTGAAGACAGCATTATGCTATCTCCAGCAATACGTGGACTCATAGGTATCTAGCTAGCTCTACAACACACCAAAAACTAAGTAAGTTTACAATGAATAGCAACAAATATTAAAAACTCACTCATATTACCAGGAATCAGCTGCACATTTTGATCAAAATAGCAGACCTTCCATAAATAGCCTGTTTAGTTGAAAACTAAACGCTACCAAACTGTTTAGCTTACAGCACTAGCATTTTTACAAACAATAGCTGTAGCAATGCATCTGAACAGCTTGGACCATAGTGTGCACCAGCCAAACTGTCTGTAGAGTTTCTTATCAGACCCTCTGGAATCTCTCAAGGTTGTTGAGACATAAGCTGTTCTAAAAGTAAGAAAGAAGAGGCTGAAAAACAAGAAAACAGGACCACAAGAACCAGATAACAGAGGGTGGTTGAACACCTGGACTGTGCCCCGAGGGGTGCGTGCAGAGTGCATGGACAGGACAGGGGCACCAATGCAAAGATGCGTGATCACGTGAATGGTAGTTTTAGAATGTATAAATAAGTGTGTAGTGTAAACAATAAATGGCTTCTGCGAAATCATATTGGTTCATTGGTCAGAGGTCCTGAACTCCTGCAAATAGCCTTAGTTCTAAAAATGCTGAATGTTTTACGATTGTTGTATTTATTATATTTATCCTAACAAATACTATATTAGGTAAGTAAAACTTGATAGTCAATAATGCAGAGCATCGCCCCTTGCTTTGCACATGTTCCCAGAAAGAGTTTTTAAATTAGTTTTAAATGGAGTGGGATCTACCCATATTGCAGGTTTCGTTATTTATCCTGGAAACATCTTTGTTTACCACGTGGTGAACTGATATGCAATAGCAAAACCAAAGCAGTAACATACAGAATTTTTTTTAATGTCTTCTAAAAATCAAAGGCTTTCTCAAGACAGAAAAATATATTCTTAACTTAGCTGGAAAACATTAGTTTAGAACTCTGAACCAACAGTGAAATATGGCATTTTAAAATTACAATAATCTAATTCAGTGAATCATAGTATTAGCATTAATTTGAGAAAAACAGTAACTGAGCACTTCTAATGAGCCTCAATTAAGATGAGCAAAGGTCAGGAGCCCAGAAACTCTGAGATTAATGAAACACTACAGAGAAAGCCAATACTGAAGAATTCAAAAGTGAAAAGTAGATAACGATCTACCAAAAACAAACCAAGAAAGACCCTAGAAAACAAACAAAAATAACATGCTTGGAAAATATTTTTCATTTTGAGACAATTACAATTTAAAGAGGAAAGAATACTCCCAACAGGGCAAGGATTTAAATTATGGTAATGGTTTTAAACTAAATGAGGGTAGAGTTATACTGGATAAAAGGAAGGAATTTTTTTTGAGGGTGGTGAAGCACTGGGTTTTGCCCAAAGAGATGGTAAATGCCCCAATCACTGGAAACATTCAGAGCCAGGCAGAATGGGATTTTGAATAACCTGGTCTAGTTGAAGATGTCCCTGCTCATGGAAGGGGCTGGACTAGATGGCCTTTAAAGGCCGCTTCCAACCCAAGCTGTTCTGTGTTCCTGCAATCAGAGATTGCTGCTACAGAAGCCAAGAGAAAGTCAAGACATGGTACATAAGCAAAGACAGATAGGACATAAATGCTTTAACCACACCGCTTGAAAATAGAAACAGAGTTGTTATTTAAGCTCTCAGTTTTCCTGTTCATGTTTGTAAAATACCTGCAGCAGATTTTCCAGTGAGATTTAGCTCATTTTTTCTAAGTTAAATTTACCTAGCTCTTCTAATTTGAGTTGGCCTATAACCCTTACAGGACCAGTTTAACCCATCAAAGAGCACACACTAAAATATACTTTAACTCCTAGAACATCTAAAAATAGCAATGCTCTAAGAAGAACATATTGAAGTGTGGAGAACACTGTTTTGTTTTTTTTAACAGCAAACAAAAAGGCTGCCACAGCTAGGTGAAGTTCTCAGACCACAGGGAGCATACTGCTGGCAGTGCTGGTCCCACAGAGGATACAGCTTGGGTGGCAAAGGGAAAATGGAATCCAGTCACCCACATCTGGTCATGCATTTGGGTAAGCACAGTTTTGTAAGTAAAACTTCACTCCAAATGAAAATGCCCTACACTAAGAACACCACTTAGAAGTTCTTAAGTAAACTTAAGCCACTCTTGTGGTTTAGTAAAGGCAATGAAAGTTTTAACTGCTTGAAGTCTCTCCCATCTGGAATTACAAGTGGTTAAATTACCTGTATCATTTAACCATATATATATATATGGACATGATATAGTATCTCCACTCAAAGTTTAAACTGAAATGAGTTTATGCCATTTTCCTTGACATTTCCAATCTAACAGTGACAACCTTACTATAAAACCTGTCCAGCAAGACCAAAATGAAGTCAGACTGGTGATTTATAAGATTAATATAGCAGAATACTTAAAAGCTATCTTGATCTTTCCTTTAGACTGCCTCTTGTGAGACAGTCTCTTAAGGAGTCACCCTTTACACAAAATTTCCATCTTACCTGCAAGTACAGTTTGTTATCTTTTGTAATTGCATCCATGAGGTCTTTTTGTAGAGGAGGGTCTCCATTTACCCAGAGGCCATTCGCTGGATTGGTGTTGAAGCCACAGGTGCTGTTCTGCTTTTTGTAAAAAAGAACATAAGCAGTGTCCTTTGGAAATCTACTGGTGATTTTCTGGACTGACTGAAATGAGGTAAATGTCACTCTGCTGTCATTGAACAGAAACCATTCTCTTGGCATCTCAGTGTCCAGCTCATTTTCTACAACAGTACAAGGACTCTCCTCTGTAAACAACTTATCCTGAGGAGAAACTAAAGAAAGAGCTGTAGACTGGTGGCAGAGCCCTGAAGGCCCTGACCCAGTAACATTCCGAGCATATGAATAATAATGTCCACTTTCAGAGGATACACCAGAATGCACCACCACAGAGCTTAACACATAGGGCACCAATTGTGGGCAGGTCACTTCATCAACACCCGAGGGCTTCAGTTTTTTAGCAAGGTTTTCTCCAGTATCAGAAATCTCCAGATCAACGGCCCAGTCTCCTGAAACAACAGCTAAAGGGGATGTTGCTCTTTTCACTGGCAGTTCCAATACAAGTGGTAGAGAAACATTGTCCAAGATTTTGCGTCTTATGTGACACTTTGGATCATATGAAAATCTCAAAAGAGTGAGAATGAGGTATTCAGGTTCCTCAATGATTTGCATAGTTTTTTCAGCATTCTGTAGAGAGGCACACTTTTCACAATAATACTTATTGTCTCCACTAAGGATCTCAGGTGCCAGAAAATAATTGAGTAAGTCTGTAACTGACAGGGTATTTTTACCTACCAGACTCTGAGACATATCCCCATTATTTTCAACTTTGAGTTCAGAAATTGTGGTATTCTCAGAGCTTGACTCACTAGAAAAATCTTCTATAGCTCCTTCATTCATTATTGTGTCACATCCACGATTTACTTGCAGATTAGTGAGAGGTGTTTCTGCAGCAGGACTGGTTGCTACAGTGTTACTTTGCACCATGTAGTCATCTTTCACTTCAGAATGTTCCATGCATTTTGGGTCAACATTCTCTACCGAAGTGGGAGGACAGAAAGCCAAAGAGAGATCTGTGAAAGCTTCTTCCTTTTGAGACATGCTTTTGCAGTTCAAACAGCATATGTTAGTCTTCAATTTTCCTCCAAACATCTTCTCTATCAGAGTTCTTTCTTCACTTCCCACACAAGGTGCTTCAGTAAATACTTGTGTTTTATGGACAGCTTCTTGTGCCTGGGACTCATCAGTCATTATACTTTCAGAACTCTTGGTGGAAGACAATGCTTTCAAAGTTCTCTCTTCTTCATGCAACCTGAAGACAAAGAAAAATAAATCCAAGTAACTGTGCTATTTTTCAAATATTGTCACATTATTTTTTCCAGATAAAAAATAAAGATGGTTAAGTTGCTAGAAGTGTCTTAAACTAAAAAATCTGTTAGTTTTTATACAAGGAAGCTGAACCATAGAGGCCTGTACTATCCAAAACAGAGTACAAGAGGCACAAATGCATTTATTGTGGGTCTCATTATATATAACAGAACACAATGGATATATTGAAAGAACTGGCAAGCATTAAAAATCCTAACAATGTTTTTATTATTTAGCATTACATTATGTTAATTAATCAGCTCTTGAGTTGACTAGCCCTGTTGACTAGCTTTTTTGTAAGAGAAAAAGTAACTATTTGTCTACTGCCAGACTATTTCCAAAGAAAAAGTCGGAATTCTGCAGCCAGGAAAGTTATGAAACTACAGAAAATCCAAATCAAAAGAGAAACCCAAGACATGGGGAAAAAAATAAGAGAACACTATTTCATTATTGAAATAAATTTCTCCAGAAGCGGAATGTCTTAAAGTAATACTGCTTAAGCCCCATCTCAGCAAGCCAAAAATAAAGAGGGTTATTAACAAATTTGGGTATTACTGATTTATCTCTGCCACAGTTAATCTGCGTGCTTAATTAACTGGTTATAAAGACATGTACATCTCTTTGAGACTTACGTGCCTTGTATGAAATACAGCTGTCTCCACCAGCATGAAATTCCAGAAGCACAACTAAACTGCTTTCAGCAACCACATTGATTTAACATTAGGACCACAACTTGAACATAATACCCATGTTTAGATTTATAAAAGTGGCACATTGTTACCACCATAATCTGTTTCAAATTATGTGGATTCAAGATGGCATCCAGACTTCACCACAGACTAAACCCATGAAGAAAAGTAGTTCATACATCATACAGAAAACCAGAGAAAGACAGGAATGAGGTTAAAAATTCCTGATCCCTACTCATGCAGTGGAACTGTTACACTAATGCTTCTAAGAGTTCAACATTAGGTGGTAAGGCTGTAGATTCATTCCCATTAATGGCACCATAACCATACCTGTCTAGCAGGAATCTGAGATATTCCGAGCAATCCTGCTGGGATCGAGGGGTGAACCATGGTGGTCTGGAAGCTTCAAAGAAAATTCTAGGAGCATATGCCTCCCTCTGTTCAAGATAACAGGCAAGGTTACATAGAAACTACTTAAAATATTGGTTATATTATTTTAATATTAAGAGCTGAACTCTGGACTACATTATCCCAGAGTAGATGAAACACATGGTACATAAACATTTAAACAACTTAATCATACAAAAGGAAAGCCATTAATTTTGTAGCAATCACCTCCAGTACAAAGATAAAAATAGTTTATCCTGCTGGCAAATATCAATGTTTAGTGAGTGCAAGCCAGGTATTATGCATAATAGCAGCTACTGTTCTTGCTGGTGAGTTTAAAAACATATTGGCTTTCATCAGAACACCAGTACTTCATAAGTACCCATTTATTTTGAAGCTAATCCAGCCTCATCCCCTTCACAAGTTTATTGCTATTATTCATAGAGAACAGAAGTATCTTGTGCCTTTCCAGCATTAGCAAAATGTTTTGAGCAGATAATAATGTTCACATTATTTATAGAATTTGAACTAAAATTAAATTTAGTGTATGAATCACTGAGGAAGGTCACAGTTTACCCTAGAAAGATACATAAAATCAGCTTTTATATACCAACTCAGGTCTTCTTTGGATTTTCTCTTTCTTACTTCTCAAAGAAAATCTATCACTGCATATTCATAAGAACAGCAAAATGCCAACATCTTCCACTTCAGAGGAATGTGTATTTCTTAAGTCCATTCATACCATCTGAGCATTTGAAGGCAGACTTTCCCATACAAAACTATATATACTCAAGAGGACTCCCATGGCATCACGTTTGTTTCTCAATTTTGGTATACAGCTCTAGGCTTAAAAAAAAAGCAGATGGAAAACTGACATACCTGGGTATGGGCCAAAAATGCAAAAAGATGCTGTAATTTTCTCATTAGGGAATTACAGCCATTTAGATTCAGAGATAAAACATGTCTTCTGAAACTGAAATAAAATGAGAGAGACATCAGTTTCCTTGTTAGACTTCTAACAATGCAGTTATCGTTCCAGCTCAGATAATTACTTCAAATTGAAAGAAAGCAAAACATGTAAAAATTTTCCTTTAATACCAGAACTCTGCTCTAGTACATATATAAAATTACAGTACAGTAAGAATAAACACTGCAAAATACCCATGTCTTTAAACATTTTAATGTGTAGGAAGAGGATAAAGACAGATTTTTTTAATATCCTTCTAGATTACTACAAAGGCATCCCCAAAAATTTTTACAATACAGCAGTGAGCAATGACAGTGACAAAAAAAGGACATGTATTTTTACACTGGCAGAAGAATCAGGATTTTTAGTGGCTAAAACCGCAGTTTCCAGAGCTGAACTTGAACAAAGCAATCAGTAACTGAGTGCAAAAAAACTTACCCGGCTCTAGCAAGCTAAGAGACCCCCAGGACCACTGGGGTTACTATACTGTGAAAATCAAGAATGCAGTAACTGCAAGAATTATTTGCAATGAAAAGAGCTGTTAAGAAGCACTTACTCTGTAGCCATAAAAAGTGCCTGAATAACACTGTTCATGTAGCAAGTATTTCCTAGATTTATTAGGCCTGTCTTCCCGGTTTCAGATTTTCCAGAAAGTCTAGATAAACAAGATGGCAAAGAACTGGACTGAGAAGTCCAGGCGCTCTGACTGAGGATCAACTTAATCTTCTCTTCAGTGGGTTTGGGCATATCCTATAAGAGAAACAACACACTTAATAGGGTTTTTTTTTCCTTTGCTTCTATAACAGGTCCTGCCATTCAGCAGTATTGTATTTTCCCCCACTCTCCAATTCTCTTTCAAGGTCTTACTGCTGTCCCTGATAGCCTAGGAGATAAAACATACCCCTTGCCCTTGTTCTCTTCCCTCTCCCCAGCCTTCTCCTTCAAAGCTTTTTATTTATTTTATATTTCAAACACGGGATTGACATGAGGTTATGTGGTTAGCTCTTTCCTTCATGTGGAAGCTTTAAAGATTTGGATCTGTGGAACTGCAGCTTCACATCTGGGAAAACAAAAAACCATTCCATGCTCTTAACATTCCTAATGTACCTTAATAGCTTCCAGAATGGGTTCATAGAGCTCTGGAAATCCTGAATAATGATACATCATACAGTGTATCAACTCAGTCAACTGCATCAAAAAGGCTGTACTGGAAGGCAAGCCATCTCTTTTGAAGGAGTGAACTAAACTGACCACATGTGGGACAATCTGAATGGGAAAACAAAGAAACAAACAAAAAGGTGTTAACTGCATTTTCTCATTGTTTTTTCTTCTACAAAATACTTCATTGAACTTCATTGGTTTATACATGCTAAATGACAGGGCATTTGCCATTTGCAAATTTGTTATTAAATTAAGAAGAGATTGAGAAATGACTCAAAAACATACATTATTCTTTATACATTACAATTTTCAAGCAGCACAATTAAATATTCATTGCTCTCTTTAGCTCACATAGCAGGTTTTAAAAGGAACTTTATGAACTTAGAAAGTGCATACTAAGTTTTTAACTAGTCAAGTGACCAAAAGTACACATCTTAAGAAAGATATTGACTGCAAACATTTTGCTTTTGTGTCACCACTAAGTGGTATCTTGTTCTGATTTCAGAGATGGTTTTTAAAACAAATCTCTCAATTTTCCTCTAACAGAATCTAATGCTTGGAGTTACGAGCCAATGAATACATTCCCGCTATTCCTATAAGGAGGAAACTGGTCCATAGCTCCACCTAGTGAGGCAGCTCAGCTCCATAAACCACGACCATGTCATTTACTGTGAGCAGAAAATTTACCACAGCTATGGTAGTCTATTTGAGACTTAGTTCAGACTCAGGACTATTTTAAATTGGGTCAGATTAGAATCAGAAATGTTTACTTCATCTCCTTCCTCTTCTTCAGCACAGCTCTCTACTTTTAAATGCATGAGACATTAGCCATAAGACATCAAGTAGAAATTTACTTCAAGGCAATTTACAAAGAACAGGGATTTCTCACTGTGAACCAAAGTATTTCAGACACCTTTACCAGTTTCAAAGTAATCAAAATTGATTAACTGAGAAAGAAATTGATAGAATAATTTCTCTTCATTAATTACTACCAAACAATTTGAAAGCTAAAGGCATGAAATACAGAACAGGAATTATAAGAATATAGGAATCTGAGGAAGGTATACCAATTACAAGAACTGGTATAGTTCAAAACACCAAAGTAAAAGGCACTAGGTACAAAATACTGATTTGCCATTCTTTCAAATATTGGTTATTCTCTTATTATAAAAAATATCTTTACATCTCTGCTAAATAAACTCTACTCTTTAGGTAAGCAAGATATCTACTGTTCAAAAACACAAAGATGAAGTGTTCACTGTACCTCAAGTCAATAGTGAAAGTTATTGCAATGAAAAAATTCTGTCTTCAACTTTATAAATAGCAATAAGAAAGCAACTACTGATCTCTGAGAAGGAGATTTGCAGTGAGTAGATTTGAGATATGATAATTCTGCATAGACAAAGCATATGGGAAGAATAGAAAATGTACAGGTTCTCAATTTGGTCAAAGAGTCAAATTCTGCAGGCTGGGTAATACTGAAAGTTACATTTTGAATACACACAATTATCTCTTCTGGCTTGAGGTTACATTAAACTTTTATACCAGTATCAGTACATTTTTGATGATCATAAATTCTATATCATAAGTAGAAGACTGCCTCCACTATAAAAATATTTATGCTAATGATGCTCAAGTGTACGGAGATGGAATGTAGTTTCAGATGCATTACCAAGTACATTAATTTCTGTTTATCAAATGTGCATTTGACCCTTTCATAATCAGACCATTTATTATTAAATAAGTAAACAACCACTTAAAGTGAAAGAAGATATTACAGAATATTAAATGGCAATAGCACAAAAAATGATAGTGAAGGAAATTGTTTAAAATGGAGCAAAAATGCTCATGAATTCTTGCAGGGAGGTATTTATGCAGAACAGCAGTTTCCAATAGAAATTTCCTCTGTTAAAGTCCTCTTTCTAGAATAAGCTCTCTCATATATTTTTTCTAATGTTTTGTCTCTCAGGAAAAAAGAAAAGCAAGACAGTAAAGATATGAAATATTTATGTTTTGAGCATATTCAAAGCTTTCAATTGTCACTCAAATTTCCTTTCTAAGACAAGATCAGGGCAGTGGAGAAACTTCAGATATCTCTCGTTGAAAAGCAATGTAACAAGTATAAGGCAATTACTCTGACGTTAAACAAAGAGTTTGATATCCCTTCAGAGCCCTAGGGACAGCTTAGAAACAATGTGCCAGACTGTTACTATTAAACAGACATTTCTCCTAAACTTTAAGCTGAACACCAAATGTGGGAACACTTTGGTGTATTAATACAGTCGCTGTCATGCCCTCCTATCTACAGCCTTAACTAATGAAATGGATTTTTAAGATGGGTCATTAAAAATGGTGACCTTTAATTTGTCCATGAACACTGACACAGACAGCACAGCTTTCTGGAAGCAAAGTACTTCTTGGTTTCATGAGCTTATTCAGGGTGACCTGGTTACCTAGAGTAGATTATCTCTGTTATCTGTTTTCCCCAAACAGCTGTCCTCAAAAACCTACTTGCCACCCAACTTTAACAGCCATTTTCACACATATAAAATGGATTTTCAGAAGCATGGAGTCAAAATATGGGGCCCAGATACTCCTGCCAGAAATAGGTACATACAAGGGAGGACAATACTTGCTTCCAGTTTGTGGAAGTGGTTGAATCTAGAAGCTCAAAAGCCTTCCTGTGACCACAGGAACCTGATTCTGGGACCTTCCAACAGACAAAATCCAAGCCCATCAATTCTGTTGTGTTACACCCATTTCAGAAATCACACAGGGAGTGACATTTCAAAGCACTGAAAAACAGTTATTTAGTAACTCACCAAATGAAAAGCTTCTGGAGAATGCTGGAAACTAAGTAACATGTGGGAAAGGACAGCAAGGGCACCAGGCCTCACTAGAGGAAACCAAAGTCGATTAAAGACCTGAAAAAACCCACATTTATTTTAGTGAATCTGGAAAGTAAAATTTCAGTAAACACAAACCTAAATCTTCAATCACACAACCATTTGAAACAGACAAAATCATTACATGGAAGTGACAGCTATAGATGCATTTACATCATATTTGCAGAGTAAGAAGATACTGTATGCTACAATAAAAAAGATGCTACACAAGTGCATAGCTGGTAGCAATTCCTTTCCCTCTCCCTCAGTTTTGAATGCTCTTTTCCAACACACCAATTCAATCTTAAGCAGAGTGACATCAATGAGGATGGTAAATTTCTGGACTGCAGCCAATCCTTTCAGCAGTGCAATCACCCATGTTTCCACGTGCTGAGCCAGAGGCCAGGATAGCCAGTCAATCATTCTGCAAGGCAACAGGAGAACAAAAAATATAAAAAAACCAATATGCCACTAACTTTAAATTCAACAAAAAAGATACTTTATATTACCTTTCTACATGCTTATACAATAAGACTCAAAATAAGTAATGTAGGAATGTTAGGCAAGTGGTAAATTAATTATATCTCAAGTCATTTAACTCTGAAATTAATAATGGTTTATTTAATACATTCGAAGCAAATACACATCCCCAAAAATACATAAGCATAAAAAAGTCAGTATTTTGTATTTTTTCTTGTTAGTCTAGAAAATGCACCCTGATTTTATAGACATTGAGCTAACATCTGACAAAAAATTTACTGCTGAAAAGGTGCCTGTACCTGTAACCTCCCCTCTAACACCTTTAACCCAAAGCAGACCAAAACTGACTACTAGGGAAGCCTCTTCAACTTAACAACTACAGCCCTGGAAGCCAACTCAAACACTCTAAATTAATGGTAAAATCCAGTAATTTTAAATACATTGGGCAGTCTGGGGTCTACATACATCTCAAAAGGGAGAATTTCACTTGAGCTAAGAAAAAAGTGAAGGGACCTCCTGTGCCTAGAAAATAGTGAAATATCAGGAACAGAAAACAAAGATATTCTATCCTTCTAAATTAGTAGTGAATTTATACTGATCCTTAAGGCAGACAAGCAGATGAGTTGAAGCAATTTAAGAGACACACAATATTGAAAGGAAGTGCCAGCTAAAACATGAAATCTAGGCTTTGTTCATCTGAGACTTTACTTGGCAATATTTTGAATTTTCTTTAATTGTCCACAAGATTCCCTTCTTCAAACTAGATGAGGCAGCACTAATTAGGTGGAAGGAAAAACTTTCTACCACAAGAATTGACAGATATTGAGACAAGTTATAAGTATATATCTTAGAATTATGTACAATCTGCACACATAAAATTCAAAGGTTTCTCTAAAATAAGGGAACTTTAGAACTGCCTTTTTAAGAAACAAGCACAAATCTTGCTAAGTTTCTTCCATATTACTACAAAAAAAAATTTGGAAAAAATATGGCAACATCACAATCCCTGCTCTGAATTTATACAAAGCTCTTATTTCCTCAAGATGTTAAATTCAAACATGTTTATCCTGAGCAACCTTTCCATATATCTTCAAAAACAGAGAATCAAAAACACAGGCTCAAACTGTTTTTGTCTGCAAAGAAATAACCTTAACCTAAAAAAAGACCTCTCAACTCACAGGCAAATCATCTTCAAATCTTCCCCTTCATGATTTGTAGGCTTGATACTTTTCAGCAGTGTCAGAAACATCTGCACAGATAATTTAAGCCTAATGGCGATATATTTTGTTTTCTGAACTGTTTAGACAAGTATTCTCTAGAGCCCTACACTACTCTAAAACATCTGACTGTTAATCTGAGAGTTAATGATTTTGAGAGCAGAAACAAAAGCCAGAATAAGAGACAGAAGTGAACTTGCAGACCTGCTTGAGACTGTCCCAAAAAGCATCAAATCTTAGATCTGGTAGGTGAAGATCAGGTATTTTGGTTGCATTTACATGGCTTCATCTCTGTGGCAATCAACAACAGCATTTTTAATGCAAAGGCAGATACTAATATGGGCCATGATGATCATGAATATAAACAGAGGATTTTTCTTTGGGTTTGACTAGATTAAAATTACCTTAAAAGCCTTGAGGACCTTCTGCCTCATATCACCCTAAAATCAGCAGGTCTTTTACCCATGTATGTGCCTAGTAAGTACAGTACTTTCAATATCTTTGAATAGAAAAAAAATTGTTTGTGCAACCTCAGACAGTAACATCTTTCACAAAATATCTTCTTCACGACATCAAAGAATGTGACAGCTCAGGCGTGAATCCCTCAGATTAGAAAAAAAATCCCCAAAATAGAAACAGAAGATCCTCAGACTACCTGGCACTCCCAACAAATTACAAGCCTTTTATAGTATTTTACATTTTTTTCCAATAGGACAGAGGACCTAGTTGTATCTGGAGCTCTTCTTAGCAACATTTTCTGTTTCTCTTAACAAAGATACTTGGGTTGAAGTGCAAAGTGGTATTATACTTGTTGGGATCCTGAGTACAGCCAGTCCATTTCCTCCCAGAGTACTGAAGCAGACTCAAAGTAGCCATACATCCTCAAAGAGATTCAACAATTTTCTGCTTTTCCTCACTGATGCTTTGGGTAAGGTTTCATGAGACAGCTGAGTCAATCAAAAACAGCTCAAGCCAAAAGCCAAGTATCCTTGTAACATGATCTTGTGTCTAATGTATCTCTCTGAACAAACTCAATTTATGAGTCTGTTAAATATAAATCATTTACTACTCTGTGTTCAACTTCAGACAGACTCTGTAGTGCCACAGAAGTTATACTTAGGAAGTGAGCAACAAGGTCTCTAATTTACAGTCACCAAAGCTCTGCTGACTTTCATCAGACCTTGCTGTGCCTGGAGTTCTGCATCTCCTGGGAATGCTACAAGCCTGATGACAGTATTCTCATTTGGTGCTCCAGACATTCCAGCTGCATTAACCTCTTAACAATTGCTCCACTAAGCCAGAAGACAGTAGTAACTGCAAACGGTTACTGGAGGTAGAAAAAGAAACTGGATGCAGTGTTGACATGAGAGTAACCAGAAACAAAACCAACAAGGTTCCATGGAAAAAAACTAGAGGCTCTTAAGAGAAGAGTACTACCTTGAATGAACTAAGCAAGTAAGATTGCCCTTCCCTTCCAAAAACGAGAGAAAAACTCACCCACTACATGGGTGATATCAAAAAATAGAGCACTTATTTGATAATAACAGCTTCTACTGTAACCAAAGCTCAGCATTGCATTACTTCTCTAAGCAGAGGCACATAGAGAAGCTGTTCTCAAGCTGCAGTTACATGATCATAGTGTCTTGATGCAGAAATGCAACATAAATGTTAAAACTACACTAACTTGAAAATTTATCACCAGCACATTACTGGAAAATTATCCACATGACCAAATCCTGAATTTCCCAGCTCTGACTGTTAGATTGGGCGCACAGCTTTGCTGAAATCTCTTCAATCAACGAGATTATTTTTAAGTCCCTAAACAGTATGTCTTACCCCAAACTGTATTACTAATGCTGCTTCTTTTCATTATGTTTTTGACTGAAATACAGCTTCTCAACTTACTGTAAACACAAGGAATATTTTCAGTGTGAGAAATTATCCCCTCAGTATTCCACCAAGATATTCAAGTGCTACACTACACGAATGCTAAGTATTACACTACATTCAAATGGATATACTTAAAAGTAATAGTATTGCAAACACCAAACTTTTAGCTTAAGGCTTCTTAAAAGTTATTTTTTAAGCAATACAAATTTCTAATAGTACCATGTCTAACTGCATTACCCATTTTCCTACCCTTCAGTGATCAATTAACAGCTTCTTCAGTAGGGTTTAAAAAAACCCGAACAACTTCAAGATCTTCATCTTTCTATTACTGTCATCTTTCTGCATCACTATTATTCACATATCTGAAGATACTAACCAAGATTGAAATCTGATGCCCAGACTGTTTACACTGCTACTCATCTCCGCCACATTTACTCACGGTTAGATTAGTGACAAACATAACATGCAATTGCTTTTGCATCATTCCTTTATCAAAGAACATCCAAAAAACCTATGAAGGTTTGAGTGAAAAGGGTAATAGAGGGCTGTTCTCTGTGAATCCTATTAAAAAAATCGTGAAGATACCTAAGCAGAAAAACACCCTCAAAACTAAACACAAAAACTCATTCTGAAGTGTCTCCTCTCTTCAGAGCAGGAGAGGATGGCTAATACCATCACATAAGATGTGACCCTGCTTCTTGGAAAAGCAGAAAGGTTCATCTTCTAAAAACAAAGCTCTGCTTCTCAGCTTGACTGTAAACCCTATGAAGCATGACTTGGAATACCATCTTAAAAGTTCCTCCTTTTTACACTTTTATTTGGCTTTTTTAATGGAACCTAAGTAACAAATAACTTTGAGAAAGGCAGGATTAAGAAAAAGACTCTTCTCTCCCTTGACAATGAAATACATTACCTGCACAGAGCTTGAGTCATACTTGCATCTTTCACATTAGGATCTGTAGTAAGGCTCCTGATGAGTACTGTAATCATCTGCAATGGTATGTGCTGCACAAGACTTGCCAGTGCAACAGACGGTTCGAACGAAGTATCTGTAACAGTTGAATGTGACATAATACAAGGAACTACAAAGAAAACCCCACAGAAAAAAGTAAGCTTTATGTTCTACCCTACAACTTCACCATAGTTTAAAAGTGATAATAAATCTATCCTACATCTTGCATTCTATTATCACAAACCAAACCAAAATTAAAACATATCAATGAATTAACAATGAACAGCAGTGAACTACAAACTCCTTTAGTTTATTTCATACCCATGCAAGAAAGCAACAATCTCCCACCTTCCTCCTTCTCCTGCCTAAGTGGAATTGAGAAGCAGGTTATGTATTTATCTAAATAGAAGTACCACAAGTTATTTATTGTATTTCATGTTAAGCCTAGGAATTTAATGCAGCTGGTATTCCCCATGTCCTATATCAACAATTCTCTGCTAAAAATTCCACTTATAGCAAAATGCAATTATAAGTTTCTCAGGTAAGTTTTCCACAGCAAAGGTATTTTCCAATGGTAACTATTATAGTACTTCACACATTTCAGAAGTCAGACAGGACCTATTCACAATCACATTTCCTTTACTCGGGTACTGGACGCTTCCTAAAATTTTATATATTGCTTTTACATATATTACTTATATGTATTTATAAATCCCAATTTCTTAAACAGTTCCAAGGTGCAAAATGGAAGAGCAGCTTTTCACCGAATCACAAAACTGTTGGAAGGGACCTCCAGAGATCATGTAGCCTGTCCCCTCTGCAAAGGCAAGGTAACCTGGAGAAGGTAACACAGGAACACACCCTAGTAGGGTTGGAATGTCTCCAGAGAGGGAGACTCCACAATCTCCCTGGGCAGCCTGTTCCAGTGCTCTGCCACCCTTAACCTAAACAAATTCTTCCTCGTGTTAAGGTGAAACTACTTTACTACTGCTAAGTTTTAAATCTTTCTTAACAGGGAACCCAAAACTTCATTTTGGTCTATCACTTAAAGCACTGTACCTCGAATTTTTCCAAACACCATCCTGCTTTGCAGCAAAATATATCACTATTCCCCCTCTAGCTTTTGTGGGGATGGGCAAGAAATAAAAAAGGCTTTGCTATCTCGACAGTCAAGAAGTTACATTTTAGTATCTGGGTGAAAAAGCAGCGGTTCCCAAGTGATGCCTGCAGAGCACCCACTACCTGTGCTACAGCTTTTCCTTTTCTCTGGATAACCTATGGCTCCGTTACTCCGCGCCGCTCCCGCTTACCCGCGGCGGAGATGACGGCGAAGAGCTCCTGCAGGGAAGGCAGTAGCGTATCGGGCTCGGCCTTCCAGACGCTCCTGAGCAGCGCGCTGACCTGGGTCACCTGTGAGACGTAGAGGCGCAGCTCGGCCTCCCGGGTGCCCTGGCTCTGGAAGTGGGCGATGCTGCGCACCAGCTGCTGGCAGAAGGCGAGCGAGAGCTTCCTACCGCGGGGCAGGCATTGCGGGAAGTCGCCCAGCAGCTGGCACAGACGGGCGCAGAGCGGCGGCGCCGGCCGCTCGCACACCAGGCGCAGCGCCTCCACCTGCAGCAGCTCGAAGAGCTCCAGCACCGAGGGGCAGCTCATGATGAGGCGCAGCCCCGCCTGGATGTAGTCGAGGATGGCGGGGTCGCGGTTGCTCAGCTCGCCGTAGCCGCGCTGCAAGAGCCCGAGGACGAGCCCGCGGTTGAAGAACGCCTCAAACTCGGCGCGGTGGAAGCGGCCGTAGGCGTCCAGCACCTGCCGCCCTACCTGCCGCTGGAAGGGGTCGGGGCCCTGAAGCACCAGCCGGGTGCCGAGCGCGAACATGGCGCGGCACTGCGCCTGGCTCAGCGGAGTCTCCGCCGACTCCACCACGCGTCGTACGATCACCCGCTTCAGCGGCAGCGGGTGCGACGAGCTCACCAGACCCTCCAGGATCTTGTCCATGGCTCCGGGCACATCGGCCGAGCGGCGGCGGCGGCGGGCCAGACCAGGCCTCGGCGGGGGCCGCCGCCGCCGCCGCCTCCCCGCGGCCCTCTCGCCGCCCTGCCGCGCAATGCCGCTGCTCTCCCCGCAGCCCTCGCGGCACCTGTCCGCCCCTCGCCCGGGCGGCGGTGACGGCCGCTCCCCGGCCCCGCTCCCCGGCCCCGCTCCCCGGCCCGGCTGAGGCGACCCCGGCGGACACGGCCGAGCTCGGGCCCCGACCCGGAAGCGGAGCTGCTCGAGCGGGAAGCCGGTCTAGAGGGGGCGGGGGAGCATAGCGCAGGCGCCGGCTCAGCCTCGGCACGCCCCGCCCCTTCCCGGGCGACGGCCAATGGTGAGCGAGGGCGGGGTTCGGCCGTGAGGGGACGGTAGGACGGGGCGGTGGGAAAGTCTCGGAGGGGCCGCACGGGGGGAGCTGGGGTGCCGGGAGAGTCTCCGAGAAGCTGCAGAATTCAGAGAAAGTGTGGGCTGTTCCGGTGTTACCTGCTCCCCTCTGTACCTAAGGTCCCGCCGGTTTGCCTGCCCGCTCCGTCTGCTTTCACGGAGACACTCTGGTGTGTGAGGCGATGGCCGCCTGCACTTGCCCTCGCCCTCTGTGCAAAACCCGTCAGCTCCTCCTGGGATGTGTATTTATTGCTTCAGTTACCGCTCATCCTTGCTTTAGTTATTGCTCATTTTTGGGTGCTAGTTACAGGTGTGCTTGTGACCAGCAGCACTTCCTCAGGGACGCCTTTGCTGTTCAACAGTGCTCTAGCAGAGCAGCAGTTAGTGCCACCACACACGTGGCTGTTGTGAGGGTGTTCCATCTGTAAACCTGGTAATCCTTCATTTCTGACCCAGATTAGCTCCAGTTTCCATCAATCAAATCTTGTTAATGTACCTTGCATTTTCATACCACAATATATTTTCAGAATAAGTGAAAAAACAAGGAGTTCTGTAAATTATGAGGACTGAATATTATCATACAGTTATGGAATCAGGAAATGGTTTGGTTTGGAAGGGATCTTAAAGGTTATCTAGTTCTAGTCCCCACTACCACGGGCAGGGATGTGACTGAGTACATTACTTTTCTCAGTGCTCTATCTGCCTTGTCCATATCTCTTTGAAAGCTAGGTAACAAAGTCACAAATTGAATTAAAACCATCATTGCAAGTAAAAAAAACTGGAGACCAAACTCCATTCACTCAAATGAAATCCTTCAGGCCAGCTCACTGGTTACATAAGCTGGACATGCTGGCAAAGCCTTGGTTTGCTCTTTCTCAAAACAAGCATCTTCATGCTATGTGGTTGAGCAATACTTGCAATTCAGCATCAGGAGAGTATAGAAAATGAGCCTAATTAATCCCTGGTAGTATTTGAAGTGGAACAGGTGCAGAATCTGAGCTGGAGCTTAGGCTGACAACAGATATTGTTGATTTAAGAGTGAGAAAAAAGACCCACAGACCCTCCAGGGACAGCTCTAAGATACTACAGCTGTCAAATAACAAAACACAAAACCAAGTTCAGAGATGGCCTGGAAATTGAGCCCCCTGTTGATAAAATATTTCAATTGCTCAGTTAAATAGCTTAGATGACTTGAACTTTGCTCTTCTGTCCTTCCCTTTTCTGTTTCCTCCTCAAAGGTGTAAAATCTGGTTCTAGAAACCACTGTGCAATTACGGAGTCATTACAGTCCAGTATAAAGTGTGTTGACCAAGGGCCTTTTTACAAGAACTTTTCAAAGGTCAGAGGCTGTTACCATCAACATCTTAACTATCTAAATTGTGCTTATACATTGTACTGTGTTGGAATGATACCTAAATTACTTTTTTTTTTTTTCAGAAGGACTTTTTTGTAAACATGCATAAAAAGTTAACCTTGAAGAAGATGCTAGATTGTGTGGCTTGTATGCCTGTGGAACTTAATGCTTTGCTTTCCGTGATGTGGATAGGAGTGTTTTAATTTTTTTATGTTTACCAGTATGAACTTTTTTTATTTATCTTATTTCTAGCACTCGTTATGGTGAGTTCTGAAGCCAAAAGAGGAGAGGAGTCGTCCAGTCAGGTTCCAAAGCAGTACTCTGAAAGAAAGAAGCACTGAAATCAATTTGCCAGTGACACATGCATGGAAAAGGATAAAGTGAGACCTTATCTGGGCAGAGAATCATGGAGAATAGAAGGAGAAAGGAAGTTTGGATGTATGAGAAGCTACAATGGCGCTCAAGTATATTGATGTGAAAGAGAGTAAAGGAGAAGAAAGGGAGAAAGGCAGGTGGTATGGCAGACACATGGGGCATATGATGGAGTAGGAAAAGCAGAGGGATGATGAGTGAAGCAGTTGCCACAAATAAGGAAGCAAACGTGGAAGAACTGGAACAGTAATTTGAAAAGCTGGAGACATATGGATGATTTTCAGGAGCATGGAGATATGAGGAATGCAGAAAGCATGAGCAGCTGAAGATTAGCAGGATTAGGGGCTCCTGTGAGCCAGATCAGAGGTCTCAGCAGGTTTTCAGTGCTTTGCTCTTTGTTTACACACCAGTGTGAATGGGAGGGGTGGCAGTGCCCACTGCTTGGGATAGGAGAACAGTCTTCGACAGCTTGGGACCATTCTGTCCAACAGCCCAGTCACAGCAGCCACTCTGTAGATAAAAGCAGGTTCTTCCCAAAAGCCTCAGGAAGGTCTGAAAATGTACAACCCCCATAAAAATTAAAATTGATAGCTGGAGGTGTATAGTTGGAAGGAGGGCAAGGTAATTCTATCAGAGAAGCTTGAAAATAGTGATCTTATTTGCATGCAGATGACCAAGTATGCATAGTCCTTATTTAATGATTGTATTTCAAGTAATAGAGCCAGCAATGAAAAACAAGTGGTTAAGTATTATAATGTTTGGTTGAGCCATTGAATTGCCTGTGACCTCAGAGCTAAGACTAACCTGGACTGTGGGGGTGATCCTAATTACAACCTTACTATTAGATATGCAATTACCAATCTATAATTACGAGCTAAATTTTAGAACACTGACTGTTCCTCTGTTTACAGTGAAATCTGACTTCTGGATATAAGAATACTACTACATGTGACAAAATTAAAAATAAATCCATTCTTCAGTGAACAAAATATATCTTTAAATACTTTCTCTGAAAAAATAAGTAAAACACCTAGTCATGTTTCATGAAAAGTAATGATTATTGTTAGATACTAATTACCCTTACTGTGAAAAAGATCAAATAGCAGCAGAAGGTTGGTTAACCATGATGGCATTTCTGTGATAACTCAACAATCTTAAAGGCAGGAAGGCAAAAAGGAAACTTTTTACTAAGAATCCTGTATTAAAGATATCCTGTCAGCCTTATGCATGAGATGAATTCTTTCTAGCAGAACATTTCATAGGTAAGGGGGCCATCCTAAAGGCTCATGAGCCTCTGGATGCAACATCTGCCCATTCCTTATGCCACTCACGTTAACCAGTCTGACATGCTGGACTTCCTGCTGCTGTAGAGTGCATGCTGCATGGCATGTCCAGTGAGGTCAGTCTCCCCGAGAGGCAGGATCCCACTTGTGTGCAGTAGGTTCTGGGCCTCTGACAGAGAGCATCACATGGCTTGGCTGTGTGCTTGCATGATTGCTAAATGTAGTGTAAGACAGGCAACAAGAGAATGGGGGAGATGAGGAGCAGGTTTTTTCTTTCAGTCACAACTTGCTCTTCAAAGTGTCAGCATGACATGAAGCTGCACCATGAGTCAGAAACTCCTGAGCCCTACTTGTGGCCTCCATATCAACTCCAGTGATGGCTGCAAGCAGCTGAATTAACTGCAGGGTTGGTATCTGTGAGGTACAAAGTGTGGTAGCTAGGTGCTTGAGAGCACTGGAAGTTTCAATTATAATGTTTGCTAACTATTAATTAAGTGTTTTAAGTTTGAAAGTGTTGATTAGAAATGCCTGAATGTTGAATCATTGTGTTCTAGTTGTACACTGTTGCATGTCCCAAAGATTCATTCAACCAACAATCAACAGATTTATTTATCCAAAAATCAAGACAGCAGAGCATGCGGCTCCAGTGTCTTACTGAAGCCTGTTATCATGATGCAATTATATTTTTTGAGGAGAGAAGCTTTGATTTGACAGAGCTGTTTTGCCTCCTGCAGATACAGTCTGTCAAAATTCAGTTTTTATATATTGTCCTGGTTTGGAAGACAGGTGTCTGCTAGGGAGGGCAGGAGCCTCCCTCGGAATGAAAAATGTAGACCCCCCTCCCTCCGAATTACTATAATTTTGAAATCAAGGGACTTTCAGGCAGAGATCTGGGGACAGCAATAAGAGTTCTTTAATAGTGTGTATAACAAGGCAAACAAACAACAACAACTACAGCGTTAACAGTAAAACAGAATCAGGGACCCCATGACAGCCTTCTCGGCCGAGCCAGGAAAGGATGGAGGAGAGGCTTTGTTTCACAAACCCCCTCGGGCAGGCAGTCCCGGTGCTCCTGCAGGGCTCCAAGGAACAGTCGGCTGGAACAGCAGGGATGAGCTGAGATCCTGGGCTGGTGGCTGAGGTGTATCAGCAGCTCCGTGGCGGTGGCTGGCACTGCCACACGTCCCGGCAGGAGAGGGGGTGCGAGGCCACCAACAAAGAGGGAAGAAGGAGAAGAAGAAGCAGCAGCTCCGTTTGGGTGATGGTGAGTTCCCTTCTCTCTGCCGCAACAACTCCCAGCAAAGTGTCCTGCTCTGAAGCTGAAGAAACCAGCCAGCCCCTAGCTGCCCCCGGCCTCTCTTTTTCCTGGCCCCCATCTCCCCTGGGTCCAGCCAAATTCTTTGTGTTATTCAAGCACCCACGAAAGTACCAGCAAAAAAGTTTTCCCCGAAACTAATGGGTAAAAGTTCCATAGGTGAGCCAGAACAAAACGAAGGACACTTAACCCCCAACATTACCACGTATACTTTTCTCACTGATGTCTATCTCAGTGCACACCCTAAAGAAAGCGAATGTACTAGCCATGGTGAAACAATGGTGGTTAGATTGATATTTTGAAAGTTGGAAACTCAGCTGTGCATTACACTCTCCTTGATGTTCTTAATTTTGTGAGATTTAGAATTACATCAGTGAAATCTCACAGCGGTCAGGAAGGTTTCGGGTCCCTAGACATTCTCAGCCATAACCCAGAGGCAATCCATATGCCAGCTTTGTGTTTCACCAGTATGAAGTGCTCAACTTTTCCAAGCCCCGATAATGTAAAAAATGAACATGTGGTGGCTTCATATCTCCTTTCTCTTGCATTGCACAAAATGTTCATGATAAATGTCCCAGATTTTAAAGCTGACATAAACTCCTTTATATTTGGGTTGTGGGAGCCTAGATATTTAAATATAGAGAATTAGATTAAGTTGTGCCAAAACCCCTCAAATTTGTGCAATTTTTAATTATTTTACTTGTGCAAATGCTTACTTTGTATGCATAAATTTGCAATATAAATGCAACTTGAGTGTGTTCATATGAAACTGTGGCATTATGTAGGAATTTAGGTGCAATAATACATACTATTTTCAGGGAAAAAATTGTGATCGTCTCTTTCAAGTACAAACTGCTCTTAAACTCAGAAAAGCAAGTGTCTATGAAGAGCTTCATTTGATAAATGATAGATTTGATAAAATTCAGATACCTGCTGAGGAAATAGCCTGTTTACAGAAATAGAGTTATACATCAACCCAGCTATCTGACAGAAAGTAATAAAAGTTGATTGCATGCAAGGTCATCTGTGACTCAGAAGTTAGACAGAATATGGACTGTGGAAGTCAGCTGTGAGGCTGTGGCAGATAACAATGCATACTTGATCGAATCTTCCCCAAAAGATGTGTCAAATATCACACCTTTCTCAAGAAAGAAGAGACTCTGTAGGTGAAGAAAATATCAAGCATTCTACTTCCTTGCATAGCATGCACAACTAACTTAACAGGTTTTTCATGATGTGATAGTTCTAAAATTTTTGTGAAATGTTCGTAGTCGCACAGGCATCCAAATGGATACAGTCTAATTTGTAAAAATGTGGCAGCATGCTTCACTTGGAAAAGTAGCCGGTTGAGCTTAAGTTAGACTGCTGTTTCTTTTCTCAGTTTTTAATGAGACACTTGGCAGAACTGATAACTGAAACCCTTATAGCTGTTGGCTGACACACACAATGTCTGCTGCTTAATGAAGGAGTAAATTGTATCATAAATCTCCGATTTTTATTGCTGTTTCCTTGCATGAGGAGTGCAAATCACCTTTCAAACTTACAGATTTCTGCTGTCTCCTTCTCTCCTTCTTCATATATTACCTATGTGCATTGTAAAGGATACCATAAAAGGATGTAATTTGTCCAAGACTAAATATCAAAGATGCTATCACATCTTCTGGTTTTATATTTTATAGATGACATTTGGTGAAATAATTGAGGACCAAATGCATATTATCGTTAAAAACAAGGCAAAAAGTACATGGGGAAACCAAAAAAAAAACCAAACCAGATAAAATTTCACAGAATAAAAAATTTCCTCCTGAGAGATTAGCTCATGACTTGATTTGTGTGTATTTTAAAATATTCACTTTGTTGGAGTCCATTGATTTTGCAATATTACAATATCTATGCATCTTGTGAGGATCTTTGTGTGCCTTTGCTAATTGTTACCTTACATTCACAGCACTTCTCTCACTAATCCAGCATTTTGGCATGTATGGAACCCTTTGGCCTGAGCTAACGAAACAAAATGTTTCAGTATATGCCTGATAATGTGGCACAAAAGAAATCTCATTATTTTCAGTGGGACTTCTGTAAGGCTCTACTGCTCATCATTGCCTGGGCTTTTGCTCTTCTACTGATGTGTGCAGACTCTTCCTGATGTGTGCAGACTCTTCCAAAGTGTAGTAATCTACTGTGCTTTGCATCTTGGTTGATGCTTCTTTTTTTTTAATTTTTTTTTTTTGGGGGCGTGATGTGTGCAGACTCTTCCAAAGTGTAGTAATCTACTGTGCTTTGCATCTTGGTTGATGCTTCTTTTTTTTTAATTTTTTTTTTTTGGGGGCGTGCTGTTTGTTGTATGTTTGATTGTTTGTTTGTTTGTTTGTTGGTTTTCTGGTAGCATGCACAGAACTTATATTTTCTCTTACTTCCACAGTGCTGTTATTACCACTGGTCAGGCTTCATCCATTTCATGGGCTGTATGACTTCATTTGTTCTGATTATTTTGCCAAAGATTAAGGATTGGTTTTCCCAGCTTCTGAGAATTTTGTTCCAGGTAATAACCATGATTTTTTTTCTCCACTTAAGCCATCAATGGGGTTGTCAATTGTACATCAGCCACAAATGTCTCTCGGCATCCTTTTTTTATTGTCTCTATTTAAAAATATGCTGCTTGGTTGTGCTCATGATATTCTGACTTATTCAGTAAACACACTGTGTTAAAAATATCACACAGAAATACCTTTTATCCTCAGTCATCCTCATGACTGCATCTAACCCACACTGAGTGATGGAGACACTCAGTCCCAACCTGAGCAGGTGTGTCTGGACCCTGCCACAAATAATAAGTAACACAATAATAGGCAAAGCAATTAATGGAGGCACAGCTGAACTGCTGCTACTTCTGGCACTGGAATTCATCTGCCACCAGTTCAAGTATCTCTGCAGTATCCTTTGTGGGGAGCTAAGGAGGTCCTTCATTGTCCAGAGAAAGTCTCTTTCATCAGGTAATTCATTGGGTGTCAGAGCCCACCATCCTGGTCAAAGCATTACACCTCTCAAATCTGTACCTCTTGTCAAATCCAAGTGAAGTCAGTATTTTATCCTAATGCTTATGATGAGGAAGAAGAGGTCAGACACAGGGGCATGACTACATATACCTCCTTTCCTTTTAAATCTAAGAAAAAGGGTCTGACTTCCAGCTCAAGGTATCCCAAAACACTAGAGAATAAATAATAAATAAATAAATACAGTGAATAAATTCACCTAGCAAGTGAAGTGTTGTGGAATGAGGAACACAGCAGATCTGGACAATAATGAGGGAAAGCAAATAAAGAGTATTTTGGGCAAATGTGCAAGCATGTTTAATGAAACAGAAGTCAGAGGCAGACCTGTGAAGGCAGATAGGCCTGCCACAACCTTCCCCTGGAGGGATGTCTGTTGAGTGGGCTGTGCTAAGCTTATCTCAACCCTCTCCTGGAGAGATACCCCTTAGATGCGACCATCCTCCCTTGTCATGGTGAGGGCTCCAGCTACCCCACCATGCCTTGATGCCTGTGTTGATTATTTGTAACCCATTAGTTTTCCCCCTTAGTACCACCCTTGCTTTCCCCCATAAAAATCCCAGCTTCTGCCCAGTTTGGAAGGGAGCTGCTGTCCCTGGCACCCCTTTACAGGGCTGCTGGACAATAACGGCTACCTTTGTGGAATCGCCACATGATGCTCTTGTCTCTCTGTCTCTGAGTAAGCCTGGTATAACCTAGCAACCTGAGCTGAAATCACTGAGCTGGAAATCACTGCATTTGCAGCCACAGGCTGCCCCTTGCTGAGGTTACCTGGTGGCCAGGGATTGCCTGAGACCCCCCAAAGGCTGTCTCCTAGAAGACCTCTGTCCAGGAAGGTTGTGGCATCCAAGGTCGGACTAATGGACCTGGCCTGGCCACCACACAGATCCACTAGCATAGATCCAAGACTGGGGTAGCATAAGAAATCCATTGTGTTGGCCTTAGACAGACATCCTCAAAGATTTCACAGTTAAGTGAGCAGATCATAAGCAGAAATTTAGCCCTAAGACACAGGGTAGTTGCACTGGTAATCAGAATGTACAATTAGTTTCTATCTTCTGCCAGAAATGTCAATGCAGTTTAGTGAATTTTTTGAAGAGTTTGCACAGCTGGAGTTTCATTTACCTAGTAGATTGTGGAATTTTTTTCTTTTTTAATTCAGCTCCAAAATTCAAATCACCTGAAGACTTCTTAGCAACAAAGCCATGTATCTTAATTCAGAATATTTTGTTTTGGAGTCTGTGTTTATCTTCAAAAATAAACCAGCCTGTCCATATTTTGATACCTTGTGTGTGGTATTGGGTGCACTAACTGAAATGCATAACAACAAAAGGAATAGTAACCATCTTTTGGATTGAATAGCTGAATTCTCTGGAATTTTGATCACTAAGAAAATTTTCTGTAATTTAAGCTTACTTAAGATCCATGAAAATAACTATTATTGGGTTTAGAAAAGCAGTGCAGGGTCAAAAGTATACTTTGAAATGTGAAATTTTGTAAATACATTAATATTTTGATTCTATTTTAAATATCAGTGTAGATGGAGCTTGTGATAATTCAATAGTGGTGGTATTTTGTTTCCATCTGAAATCAGGAACTGACATGTTCTTCTCTTACAGTAGCTGCTGAGAGGAGCTTAGGTTAATGTGTAAAATAATTGGTTCTCTGAACAGTAGGGTACAGTCTCAATCAGTTGCACTTTCAGTATCAGACTTCTTTTAATCTGAGGGAAATACAGTCTTTTTCTGATTCTCTGTATGCACTAAAATTGGTTGGAAAGAAAATGCTTTGAGCAGTGCAGCATAGAAGCAAATGTTCAGTGTTATAAATAACATATGATTATACAAATATACTAAACTTATAGAGCTTATTTATGTTGAATTGTGTCAGGGTGTACTGTGGACTTTTCTGTCCTGATTTCAATGATCTCATTGTTCTGGGAGAGAACCTATTTAAAGTAAATTTCATGCAAAGCATAAATACATATAGAAAAATAATTATTTTTCTTTATTGAAGACAAAATTCTCTACTGCATATTATCTACAATATGAAAAAAAGAAAATTAATTACTTGTGGCCAAAACATTTTAAAAAAAGGAGGCAGATCCAGCCCCATTTTGAAAAAAATTACCTGGTTTATACTGACGGCTTGATATAGAACTCAGACAAATAAAAAGAAGACGGACACTTTTTTCATGTAGTTGTTACTTATGTTTGAGTATCTTCATTTTCCTAGAAAGATATAAAGCAATGAGAGGATCACAGAAGGTTTATAGTGTCATAAATTACTGTAGGAAAATGTCAGTAACAGAGAGGAAAATAATTTTTATTTAAATGGCTATAAATTGCTCTTCATTTGTTAATGTTCATTTATCTGAATGTTAATCAGACACCTAACATATGTATGGCATGTTCTTTCTAAAAAAGAATTACCATTATAGCTTTTCAACAAAGATCTGGCTTAAGTTGATCCCCTGGGGAGGGCTCAAAGGTACTTCTTACTGTTTCATTCCTTTCTCTTCCCTTCAGGAGGGCCAGTCACCTTGCAGTCCTTCCTGAGCTGTGAGTGCGCATTGCTGGGTCATGTCCAATGTTTCACCCACCTGTCACTGTTGGACACAAAATGATTCACACAGACACAGCTCGAGGTGCGGTGAAAGAAGAATTCTCGATTATTTGTTCTTTCAGTATTTGTAGGTTTTCGACCATGACCACGGATTGGATAGTCAGGTTACCACCTTCCCTACCGCACTGGCCGTGAGAGACGTCCATCAAAAGGCCTATCTTTAATGGAATGTATAAACACCTATGTTTATAGTTACTTTCCTGGGAAAGTCACTAGAACTTGTGAAAACAATATCTAAAGGCCTGATTCTCAGGGCAACACCCACCAGCATCCCCAAGTCCTTCTGGGCAGGGCTGTTGTCCATGTGTTCATCCCCCAGTCTGGGCTGAAACCGGAGGTTGCCCCAAGCCACATGTAAAACCCTGTACTTGGTACTGTAACGCCTCTTCAGATTCCCATGGGCCACTTCTTCAGCTTGTCCAGGTCCCCCTGGATGTATCCCGTTCTTCAGGTGTGTCAGCAGCACCAGCATTCTGTTTGGTGTCATCTACAAATGTGCTGAGGGTGCCCTTGATCCCTCTGTCTGTGTCATTAATGAAGACTTAATTAACACTGGTCCAGTACAGACCCCTGAGAGACAGCACTCGTCACTGACGTCCTCTGTTGGAGTCTGAGATACAGTGTGTGTGCCCTTGTTTTTAATATTTAGTTCTAGAATTCAAAGAAACACTGAATTTCATATAATATGAAATTCATGAGCATGTTTTCATGGTGATACATGAGAACAAATGTTAAAGTTAGATAGAAAAAGTGTAAGTGGGTAGATTAGAAAGTTTTTTAAATCACTGGGTGAAAAAGTAGTTTAGAGAACAGGAGACAAGATGGAGGATTTAAGGTGTTGTCCCTTGTTCCTTCTTCTTTCTTCTTCATGTTCATCTCCTAGAGGTTTTTGGGTAATAGTAAGTGATTGGATAGAAAATGCAACAGTGCATCACAGAAGTGATGGGTCATTGGGTCATTAAGAAAAATAATATACGTGTCTATTGTTAATTGGGTAAGAATAGGTATAAAGATAAAAGAACTGCGTAGTTCGAGGCCATTTTGTGCGTCAGACACGAAGTGAGCCACAAGGCCTTGTTTGTACCATCAGAGGAAAGAAATGTGCCAAATTGCAAAGATTGATCTTGTAACCAGCCTGGAGAGACCTGTTAAGTTTTGTAAGCATCCTTCAATAAACACGAGAAACAAGATTCTAACGAGCTCGGGAGTTTTCTTCAAATCATAAGGACTGAGATAAGTGGGACTCCCTATGAGGGAGGATCCCAGGAATTCAGCCCAAAGGAGGCTGAGAGACTAGAGAAAAATTGTAACCACAGGAATTCAGCCCAAAGGAGGCTGAGAGACTAGAGAAAAGTTATATCCACAGGGAACTGAGCCCAAAGGAGGCAAGAAGAAATAGAACGTTACAGTCCTCTGGGACTCTGAGCCCTTGACCATGACCTTCTGGATGTGGCCATCCAACCAATTCCTAATCCACCTAACAGTCCGCCCATTGATTCCATCTCTCTTGGAGAAAAGGATGTTGTGGGGGACCTACAACATAGTGTGTCATAGGCTTTACAGACGTCCAGATAAATGACATCTGTTACCCTTCTCTTGTCCACTGATGTAGTCACCCCATCATAGAAGGCTTCTGGGCTGGTGTCATGATCCACAAGGCGGGATTTGTGATGTGGTTCTTTTATTCAATCTCAGAGTACAAAAGATTATCAGCAAACCAGGGACTCAAACAGCAAAACACACTTTATTGAGTGCTCATCAGCACTAATATGCAATAGAGGGAAAAGAGGAGAAAGCAAAGCATAAGAAAAAGAGAATAAGGGGATTATAGCTACCAATGTCAAACTCCACTCAGCCGTCCATCAACCCGGAGTCTTCTGTCTGTTGGGGAGATTTCAAAGGAAGGTAAGTTTGGGGTGTAATTTTATAATCTTTTACAAAGCAAGGGGCACAGGGCTAAAAACAGAGGAGATATATGATCATTGTGATGAATTCCATTGCATGGGGGGCAGGTGTAGGGTACAGAGCAAACCACGTCTTGCAAGCCTTTGCTCACCAGCAGGAACGAGGGCAATGTGTCGTGGAAACCCATTGAGCAGGGTACCACGCACAAACCTCTGCTCACCAGCAGGAACGAGGGCAGTGTACTGTGCAACCACCTGCAAACAATCACTTAGCAAACATCCACCTCAGCTAGGCCCAAACCCCTAAACCAAGTCCCTCGTGATATTCAGGATCTTAGTTCTGTTCTTGAATGGTTGTGATACAGATGAGAGAATCTTCAGACCGTCTCTTACAGCTGGTCGGGCATGATTTGCCCATGGTGAAGCCATGCTGGCTCTCCTGAATCACCTCCTTGTCTTCCCTGTGCCTTAGAAGAGCTTCTGGGAGGGTCTGCTCCATGTTCTTCCCAGGCACAGAGGGGAGGCTGACAGGTGTGTAGTTCCAGGGATCATCCTTTCTTCCCTATTAAAAGATGGGTGTAATATTTCCCTTTTTGCAGTTACCTGTGACTGCCATGACTTTCCAAATATTAAGGTGGAGTGGCTTGGCAACTACATACACCAATTCCTTTAGGGCTCTGGGATGCTTCTTATCAGGTCCTATAGACTTATGTGCATTCAGGTTCCTTGTGTGGTCATGAACTTTATTTACAGTGAGAGAGACTGCTCTCTCAGTCCCCTGCTCAAAAGGTGTGGGAAGAGAGGTTGCCATTGAAGACTGAGGCCAAAAATGTTGATTCTTCTACTTCAGTCTTCCACTCCTGAATTTATTACCTGTTAAACCACTGTTACCAGTGGTTTTCATCAGGGGGATTGCACTTTTTTTGACCTTCCTTTTCCAATTAATGTGCCTGTAGAAGCCTTTCCTATTATTTGTTAGTGTCCCTTGACAAGTTCAGTTCTAGTATTGTCTTGGTCTTCCTCACACCCTCTCTACACAATCATACTTCTTTTCTATACTCTTCCCAGGTCTTCTCTAGACTCTTCCCAGAATACCTGTCCTTGTTTCCACTGCCTCTGCATTTTTTTCTTTCTCTTTATTTGACCAGCAGGTCCTCCTCAGCCATTCTAGTCTCTTGCCTTCCTTGCATGATTTCTTGCTCCTGGGAATCTCTAGCTCTTTTGCTCTATAGAAGATTTCTTTAAAGATTTGCCAGTTCTGTTCACTTCCTTCTCCCCAGGGGCAGTCTCCCAGGGATCCCTCTGACAATCTCTCTGAAGTCTGCCTTCCTAAAGTTCAGAAGCCTGACTTTACTCCTTACTCGACCTATATTCCTCAACACTGCAAACTCCACCAATGCATGGTTGCTGCAACCTAAGTATCTCCAATCCTGACATCCTCAATTATCTCCTTTATGTTGGTGACCATCAAATCTAGTGTCATATTCCCTCTGGTAGGGCTGGCTATTATCTGGCTTAAGAAGTTACCTCTGGTATCTTCTAGATTGTCTACAGTTTGCCATGCTACTTTCTACCAATACTTCACCAATACCAGTGCTTTTGAAGGTAAAAGGCTTTTACTGCTTCTCAGTTAAAGATTTTTAGTTAAAGTTTTACTGCAATCTCAGTTAAAGATTGTCTTCCCTTCTCTCTCCTAGAACCCTTGCAAAAGATTAATTGTAGCCCACAAGTTGCTTGTGACATAGACATCACTGTAGGCAGTCTAAATCATTCACCAAAGGCCAAATAATGATTTTATAGCACTTGGGACTCTCTGAGAATTATACTTGACCTTATTAAATAAAGCAAATTTATTTTTGTTTGGACAGTAATTTGTCTGTATTTTAAAAGTAGATCAGGAGGAAAAGAAATTACACTTGAAGTTTCAGAGCACTTTATGAGCATCAGCCTTACTAAAAGCCAGTAGCATGCATGTTTTGAAATTTCTGAGATGCTTTTGAAAATCCATCTCTGTAAACACCTTAATATTTTCCTCATGAAGTTCCAGCTCACATTCCTAATGAATACCTGCAAAACCACCTCATTCTCTTTTTGTCCCTCTTTGTCAAATTTGTCATGGTGTGATACTTACAGGAAAAGTCCAATTTACTATCTGTAATCATTCCTTGTTTTTACTGCCCTGAATAATCACAGTCACCTTCATGCTCCATCTGTTTGTTATCTCTTCTCTCTTAGCCCATATTTACATCAGCAATGCTCAAGAACTGGAATGCTCTTCCAATTTTGTGATTTTCCAGCATGTGCTAGGGCATAGTTTGCTTCACAGAGAACATTTCCAGCAGTCCCAAAGCCATAATGCACAAACTTTACATGCCAGGGAAAAAGCAAGTGAGTATTGCATGAACAGAGGTGCATCTACCCAACTGTAAGTAGGGAACCTTACCTACCAGGGACTGTTTGCCACTGCAGTAATAAGAAGAGCTTCTAAATGAGGTGGAAATTACCAAAATATTATTCATAATTGTGCCTTAGTATGCATGCTTGTATCCTGACAGGACATGCCATGAAAAGATGTTTCATTACAGTGGAATAGTGTAGCATTCGAAATATGAATAGGGATTGTATAATACAAATACAGATGCTTTAATAAAAGCAGTTGGGATTTGTCTGGAAAGAATGAAATGAAACTGATTTTTGCTTCATTTGGATAGTTAAGATAGAAAAAGACCATTACAGTGCCAGTGACACACTTGCTAGCATAATAGAAATAATCAGGATTCCAGTTTAATGAGATATTGTAGAACATGAGAAGCTTTCAAAGTGCTAATGAAAAAGAAAGAAGTGTTATAAGCAGTAGAAAATGGTAACTGGTAGATAGTAGCACTTTTAAAGAATAATGATAGTTTCATATGAAAAAGCATTGTAAGAATGTTGATTAGCTTAACTGGAACAGGAAAGATTTACACAATGAAGGGCTTCAAAAGAAGAGCAGCTTGGCTTCTGTCCTTTCAAAGCATTGAGTTGTGTTAATTAAAACTGAGACAGGACAAAGCTTAGGGCATGCACAATAGCACAATTCTTTTTATGTGAAACATAATCCTTCTCATGTTCATGCAGCCAACAAAGTATCCTCTTAATGGCATTGACCAACACAGGTGAGTGTAATATTGCAGAACTTGGGAGAATTACTGATTGCAAAGCTCATTGCCTTGTACCTAAGAGGGTTGCATGGGTAAAGTGTTCCTGTTCCAGCTGTTGATTCACATTGTCCTCTCTGCATTCTCAGTTACCTGTGTCAGGAGCTCACTGCCCATAGGCCATGGACATTCTGGCCTCATTTGTATAACCAGTAGCATAGTATTTAAACCCTGTGTACCTTAGTTTTTTACAAGGAACTGACAATTAGGGATTATGATGATTCTGGCATGACTTTGTGCATGCTGATTTTAGAGGCAAAACAGGGAAACAGCCAGTGATAACCTGAGCTTCTATCTGGTTTTATTTATTTAGGTCTGCATTTTTCACACTACTCACTGACAAAATTAATGCAATGAAAACTTTGATTTTTATTTTATGTTACTGGTGGTACTGAAAGTGGTTTTAAAATATGGTTTTAAAAATACATTTGACACAAAATGAAGGGTTTTTTTATTCAGAGCTGTCTGATGTCATTGCCAAATATATTATCTTACTTGACATTAACATAACTAATCTCTTAAAACTGAAGTAAATTACCATCCAAATAATTATTCTCTGGTTTGTCAGCTGAAATTAGACCACATTTAACGGTAATGCTATGTAAAATCTGATATGCTGGGAATATATAACGTATTTCTGAAGGGCATGATGATAATCAGATTTGTCTAGACATGTAAAACACATTTTTGATGCTGTGAAGTCCTCCAATTAATTTCATGAGATTTTGAGATCCATAAGTTAACTCAGATGTATTGTGGGAATTAGAAATTGTAGCAGCCGCAAAGTTTTTAGCAGAAAGCCCACAGACTTTTTAAAATAATGAGGCCATGTCCCCATGTGTTATAAACACTATTGCTATGTATTTATATTTCCAGTATTTCATGTATTCACTAAGATTTTTACTTGATGCAGGTACTTGCCTGTAGGAAGGGTAAATTTAGACATTGGGCTATGTAGTATATCTACTGGTTGGTTAACGCCACATTGTCTCCTGCTGCAGCCATGCAGCTGTGAGCTTTTTCAGTTCATCATGCTTCTCTCATGCTGATCCAGCACGTGCTGGCTGCAGCAATCCCTCTCCAGAGTGGCTGAGGAGTAGTGGAGCAGGTTAAGCTATCCCTGATTTTCCACTGTGGCTTTGCTCTGTAGGAATATAACATTGTACAAAACAGTACCAGTAAGCTGGTTGCATGTTTTAAAGTTGCAAAATAAGAGGTGTCACAATTCCAGTTTTAAACTGGCCAATGGTATGTTTGGTTCTGCAGTCAGATGTCTCCATATTGCCAGCACTTTAAAGCCATGGAACACCCACTGGTTTTCATATTTGTCTTTCAGTTCCCCTTGCTTTCCCCCAAAGTTTGGTGTACAATCAGCTAGCAGAAACATGCCTCTGATGATGAATGTGTTCATCTAAAGCATGGGTGACATTTCATTTGTTAAGCTGAGTCTTTTCCCATCTCAGTCCTGGTTTGGTGTGAGTATTCTCCATACTTCATTTCCCCAAGTGGAAAGAGAGGGTTGTCTTCCTCTTTCTTTTATGTCTCTGCCCACAGATACTGTAACACAATGCTAGCTAGCACAGGAGACCTGGCTGCGGGGGGGGGGGGGGGGATGAGGGCAGTCTGTCTCTGTCTGCCTGTCTGTACCCATTAGCTGGTTTGTCTCCACTGATTGCACAGGAGCAGTGGATGACTGAGGAAGATGGGCTGTTCCATGGAAAGGACCTCCCCTGCCTCAGCAACACCCCAGCTGGGCTGGTCTCTAGCCCCCCACAGCTGTGTCAGACCCTGCCCTGACAGAACGCTGAACTGTGGGTTCCCCTCATTGCCCCCAACTCTCATTCCTAAGGGAGCAGACAACTCTTGCTGTACTCAAAAAAGATTCACCCAGAGGATAAAGGCTTGAAAATCACAGTGACATTTGAAAAACAGATATCCATCACTGAAAGATAGACTCATGTCCTTTATTTTCTCCCAAAGAAACTTATAACAACATGCTTATTCAGCCTGATTACATTAACCTAACTGTTCTTTGCTGCTAATAATAATTACAGGGAAACATTACACAAAGGAAAAAAAAAAATGTCTTCCTTTGAAAGGTGAGGCTTGAAAAGTTTTGATGTGTGAAATCCAGTCATAGCTGGGAGCTATCTGAATTCTCCAAGTAAAATATCTCCAATGTGGAAATGTGCTTCAAAATCAGGAGCAAAATGTGTGACCTAGAAGCCATAGGGGAGACTGGAGACTGAAGACATAGGAATTAACTGGAGAAAGCTTGAAATGGAGCTACAAATCCGCTGGGAGGGGGACCATAGGAAGGGTTTCCAGGAGGCTCATCTGCTTGGCAATGTCATCACCTAGAGACCTCTGTAAGGATCTAAATGCTAGCCAGTTTGTATGAACAGGAAAGACAAGAGTGGAAGAGTAAACTGCAAAAAGTGGGCAGTTAATCTCCTGTACAAAGGTAAAATATCTAGATAGGAGAAAGAAGGAGAAAAACTTTTAGGCAAAATTGGGATGATTGTTTTTCAAAGAACAGGTGAAAATCCTAAAGAGTGATGGAAAACAGAATTTGGGGCTTTGGCAGTCTGGGTGTGAGCACTTATTAGAGTGCATTGTGGGAGTAAACAACTCTCGACTCTGTGGACATTCTCAAAGTATTTGTAAGAGAAGAAGTGTTCCCACTGCTTCTGGGATTTATCAGCATAGGGTCTGGCTATACCTTTTGAGGCTTTTGGAAGAAGTGATGTTGCTGAAGCCAAGGCACGTATCTTCCCTTTCTACCCTGTGTCCACAAATAGGTGTCAGTGTTGTTGCACTTGAGGAAAACCAGCGTGACTGTAAACTTTCATTTGCCAACTGTCTTTTAGCAGTACCTTGGTTTGTTCATCTACCTGGGTGCTTTTGTGTGCTAAAAGCAGTAGCTCACTCTCCTCTGATGCATGTTTCAGCACTGAAACTTTGAAGATACAGGTGTTTTCTTTGTGAGCTAACATTTGCCAGCTTGAATGTATGGTGCCAAAATAGCAGTTCCCCACAGCAGACACCACACATGAGCCTTATTCTAAGAGGTTAGAGGGGTGTGCAAACAGTTTTTCCTTAATTAACAGGAAAACTTTGAGGTAGCTCCCCAGGGAATCGGAATCTTTCCCTGGGGAATACTGGTGGGACTTAGCATCATCATCTAATTCATACCAGTTGTTCCTTCTCTCTTGAGGTTAATCTGAAATGTGGGATTTAGTGGAGGACTGAAAAAGTTTTCTGTTTCCATAGAAGGTCCTGAGCTACAATATTCTTTATTCTTGCTGGAAGTGAATCACCTCTGAAGTACTAAAAGAAATTAGGTTCCTTTTCTTTCCTATTCCTGTTGTAATATCTTATTCCAGTATTCATCCAGGAATTTATTAGTAGTTACTAATATTATAATACAATCATAATTTTTTTGAGTAGATGCATGAATAAAGCCATCAAACAAGACAAAGTGCTAGTAAAATCTTACACAGCTTTGGAATATTACCATAATTACACTTAATGAAGAATAAGTCATACATAACAAAAATACAGTAATACAATGAAAATAATACAACTATAGTTAAGCATTATTAATTAAAGCCCTTTCCGTTAATGTAATTTGATTATAGTCCCATTCCACTAGGGGTGAAATTCATTCCTGGTGTGACTTGAAACAAGTGTATTCGAGAGATGTATTTTTGCCTTTGGTTAGGGCTACTCAGAATTTTGTGTCATGCTGCTCCTGAAGAAGTTCTGAGCACCTTCTTCTGGCATTTGTGTAAACCTGAGCTACAGGTTTTCAGGTTTCTTAGTGTCGTGTCCTTTCATGCCCCTGCTCCTTGTGCTCTTGTCCTTGAATGCCTTCTAGTGATACCATCACTCTACTGAACGAGAAATGTTTGCTTAAACCCAGGCAGCAGAGCCACCCTGTGACTTGGGGAATACTCGCATCAGTAGGTGGAGCTGTACCGCGCAGCAGGAGCTCACTTGGATGCTCTGGGTTACATCCACATTACCACTGGCATGGCGTTGTTACAGATCGGGGGAGTGCGTTTGAAGAAAACCTGGCAGCTGTCCCTGACGCGCTGCACTTTGACCCGCAGCGCAGAGCGGAGGGGACAGCAGTTTGTGTGATCCTGACCGACCCGACCCTTCCCATTAGTAGAACAGAGCCTTAGATTAGGGAGTCCCCAGCATAAAACTGTTTGCTGAGTGTGCTTGAGGTACCACTGATGAGTGTATGATCAGAAATCATTAAATTGTTCCTTTTTTAAATGCCACCTTTGTCTCTTACTAATCAGCTTGCTGACTATTTCAGAATGATGAAATTGAGCACTTTCAGTGCTGCCCCAGGATGTGTTGGCTATAGTCAAAGGTCTGCATGTGCAGATTACTTTTATATTAAGTGTGTTTTCTGTCTTCTCACCGAAGTAAACAAACCATCACTTGCAGTCGTTGAATTCATGTTATGTTTGTTTGGGTTATTTGGTAATTTATTCTGTATGACTGCTGGTGTTTGAGTGGAATAGCTGTCTGAGTTTGTTAGTCAAACAATGAGAAGACTTCCTGAAGCTATCTCTCCATGCTTGTAAATGTCTTGCTAGTATTAAAACTTTATTTCTATCACTTTTACTAGTCCTTCCCACAATTTTCAGTTCTGTTAGACCACAATGCAGTCCTCTCTTTATGTACGTCTCCTGTTCCACAGAAATTGGTTTATGCTGTTGTGATCTGATTTTTTTTATTGCTTTAGTAGTTCTCAAAAGCCATGGTGCCCCATAAAGCAGGCACATACAGTAGTACATCCTGTAAGCTCTCCTGTTTTAATTCTGATCAACACAGGAGAACATGTGAAGAAATACTATTTCATTTACCTTCTTTATTGTATTTATGTACTGGATGGATGTTTCGATTATTCTTTCACTGTAACTATAAAGTCCTTTTTCTGTTCACTTTGCTGGAGCATTGCTCCATTTAGCACATTCCTGAGCTTGATTCTTCACTTCCAGGCTAATTATTTTAAAAGGTGCAATGGCTAATCTAAACTGTTATGTCAAGCTGGAAATACCTGGAATTCATTTTTTCCCCACTTACAGATATACCCAACCAAACATTCAGTGGAAAAAAAGAATGTGAAGGACAACTCTCATTCAGCTGTCAATCATATCACTGTATAAACCAGGTGAGAAACATCAATGTTGTAGCAATCATGTCTCTATGAGTTTTCCTTAACTTTCAGTTATCTCAGTGTTTTTTTGCCTCTGTAATATCTGAGAAGACCTGCACTTACCTGCTTATACCTATAGTCTCAGTTATATGAAATACTGTTTCAGCAATGTTTTCTTTTAAAAACAGTTATCTCCATTTTCTGCTCTCCCATATTATCCCTTGGGCTATATAAGCTTTATGCAGAAGACAATTTGGCATCTCTCAACCAGTGGTTTTTCTCCTTTTTCTCTGAGAGAGGCACTAACTTCTTTCAAGAACTCCTTTCCAGGGACTTCATACTGACTAAGATATCTTAATCTTCACTAAAAAAAACCAGGCTAAATTATGTAGATCTCGGTATTAGCAATGAGAACTTGTTTCTCTGCCAACCAGGTATGTGTCTTGCAGTAGGGTCATCAAAGATTCCTACATGCCATCATGAAGCCTATGTCAGCAAAGCCTCAGGTGACTTAAAGCCGTAAATTAGTGTGTATTTGAAAAATGTATTTTGGAAGAAGAAAGTCTGAATGTGATCAGCAAGGACTATTGCAACACTATGGTTGTCTAAAGCAACAGAAGTGGTTGTGTTGCACCCAGATTTTGCCTCCATCACTGTTGAGGAGAACTGAAAGAGGGTGTGGACTTAAAGAAGGCACTACTTATAGCAAGGAAAATTCCAGGTAAACTCTAGGAAAACAATTAGATTGTACAGTCATTCAATCAGGCTACCCAGGAAAGTTGTGGGATCTCTGTCCTTAGAGATATTCAGCACTGGACTGGCTATAACCATCAGAAATATAATCTAGTTTTGAAGCTGGATCTGACTTAGAATTGGTGATACTTAGTGCAATGGACCAAATGACCTCCAGAGGTCCCTTCTAACCTACAGCTCTCTGATTCTGTGGTTATAAAAGAGCTGAAGAGCTGGAGTGAGAAAGTAGAAATTGGGAGAATGAAGGGGAAAAGACAATGCTAGTTTTGCTCTCTACTGTAAACAGTTTTCTTTGGTTCTTATTTTGTTGTGGGATATTACAGAATATTTAAGAAAATGCTGCCGTGTCCAAATGGCTCAGATTCACAATGCCTACAGCCGTGTAATGGAAGTACATTTTAAAAAAGTTCTTTTTTAAAGTATTCACTCTTCTTAGCATGGATTTTCTTGAATCTTTTTGAGTTTAACACTGTTAAGAGCTAGATATATAGGAATACAATCTTGAAATGCAGCAGGAATACCCATAAGGATAGACCATTTAGAATCTATCTTCCAGACAGAGTTATCTGTAAAACAAGAGCAAAGGTACTAATTACAATATCTGATTTTGGCATGAATATTTTCTGTGGAAGAAAAGCTAGATGGAGTTTTCTTGTAACTTTGATAGTCATCAGCTTCAACCTGATGACTTATATCCATTCCTATTGATTTTTAAATCTATTCATCAATCACTTATTTTGTAACTGAATCTGCAAATCACTTCTGGCTTAAAACTCTAAATTTGGGATGCAATAATGCTCTAAATGGAAAATTGCCGTTCAGAGCAGAACAGAAAGTAAGAAAGTACAGTGGTTATTATGCTGATTTCTCATGTTTGATTGTCTCGTTTGCTTATGAGTCTTTGAAAACAGTGCTTAAAATCCTTGGGCAAGGATGGTAGGATGTTGGTCAGTGATCTAAAAATAGCACTGAGAACATGCGCAGATTTAGCAGTGACACTGGTGATTCATGGTTTATCTGATTCTTCCACTTCAAAAAATATTTTCTTGCATCTCTGCATCAACTTACATCTTCTCTCCAAGATCTCTTCATTAAAAAATCAGTAGAGCATAAAGTTCTTCCATTTTCAAAATAGTAGGAACCCAGGATTTTCTGGGTTTCATATTTTTAAGGACTCTGAATGAGATCTCTGCTTATGTTGTTCATTTGTATAATTTAATTTTTCTTCCTAAAATATGCTGATTTAAGAGAGACTATGTGAAAAGACCTGTAGTAGCATAAATTGAAATTATTTATGCTTCAATCAGTATTTTTCCTTAGGAATGCTGTGCAAACATAGCAGCACGTTCCACTCTTTCACATGCATGGCAGACAGAAATATATTGCCATCCAGTGATCATTGTAAGGGAAACTCACTAAAGTGACATTTCAGTGTAAATTTATGATTTAAAAAAACATTTGAAATGTTCTGCTAAATCACTTGCCTCTTTCCTTTCCCTTGTGCCTTCTCTATCCTATTCATGTATAGTTCCTTTTTTCCTTATAGGAAAAGTCTTGGTGCCATACAAACTGTGACAGCATTGCCATCCATGCAGTTATTACTTCCCTGATCCTGAGTGAGGGATGATGGAATTGAAAGCAATGGGAATGACTATGAGAAGTATTTTTAATCTACTTGATTACTTGAACACAGCCAAATGACAGTTACCAAAATGGAACTCCAGAATAGATATTTATTTTTATGGTTCTTTGTCTGTGTTTATGATTTAGTGGTTAACCATCACTATTAGAGGCAGTAAAACTGAGCTGTCTTTTCCCCTCCTCAGGGTGATGCCCCATTTCCATTACCAGCAGAACAGTTTCTGAAAGGAAGGTTTATGCTCATCCAGACCCCTGTGCTCATGTCCTTTCTGTTGGATGCAAAAGATGTTTCAGAGCAGTCGCCACCAGGAAGTACTTCCAGCAAGGCTGGGCTGGTCTGCACATGCACAGAAGGAAAAGCCAAGAGTGTCAATGCAAACCATTTCTTTCTGTCACTTTGCACAGAAACTGAGGCTCTAACTTTATTTCAGTAAGGAAGTGCATTGGTGCCCATCTCATGATGACTCAGAAACAAGTCAAAAGCTGTCCTGATTATTATGCTTTCCAAGTTGTGGTTGGCCCATCCTAAGACCAGATACTGGGAGGTCAATACTGAGATCAAAAATTACCCAGAATCCATCAAAAGCAATGATAGTGGTGGACTCAGATTTTACGGGTACTGGTGAATATTTTGTCTCACCTGACTAACCAACTGACAGGAGAATGAGGGGATTAGTGTCTAGGGGCAGGGAGATTTGCCATAGCTCTGTAACTTCTTTCAATCTTCTTCAGTTTGTAATTATAGGAATTTTGGAGGCTAAGAAGCATTAAATGAAGAGGGCTTATGGTCCCTTTCCCTCCAGAATTCCCTCTTGGTTGGGAGGGCTCCTTTCTCCCTTGCTGCTGTAGATTGTTTTAGGAAAGCCGTTCAGTCCTGTACTGTAATTGTTGTCTTATCAAGGGAAGTTCTTATAATCTTTTTTTTACAAGCTACTAAAATGCATGTACATTTAGCCCTGCAGGGAGCCCTAGTTCCCCGCTTTGCACAGAGGCTGCTTCACACAGGAGCGGCTGTGTTTGATTAACAGCCATGACTGGCAGACAGAAAAATAGCACATAAAGTCAGAGGTAAACAAGGATACTTGATCCTGAGACTGTGTGGAAAAGTAGCCTTCATATCTCATTAACAAAGCCTCAGCTGCGCATATCTGTGGTTGATAACATATGACAGTCAAGAATAAAAAGTCTCTGAGTGACACCCTGCACCACTAAGCCCCTGCCCTGCCACTGTCATGGACTGGGAATGCAGGGATTTTTGCACCCTGCAGGCACCACTCTTTACTATTTCATTTAACAATATATATGACTTCTGCCCTTGGATTCCTGAGCACGGGCTCCTACCTATTACAGCTCTAGAATCTGACAGGAAGAATATTTGCTTTTATCACTAAAATGTGACTCTGATCACACTTCAAGAGAGGATTTGTTGCTGAGCAGGGACTATTCTATTTTTGTAATCACATTTTCAGAGAACCAAGCCAGAAATTATTTAACTTTGGTAAAGTAGATACATTTTTATAGTGGGAAAGAGTCATGTTTCTACAGTTCTTTGTGATAATAAACCAAAGATATTGTTTTTGTATATCTAATATAAAAAATTAATTTCCTTTGGCATATCCATGCAAGTTCTGTAAAATCAAAAGGGAGTGTGTGTACTTTTATAATACATAAGTAAATTGGTGTCATGTCTTCCATTAAAAGTAAATCAAATCAAGTGCTGCTTATGCCATTATGTTTCTAAGAGTGCAAAAAACATATTATTTTGAACCTCAGCAGAGAAAAGTGCAGTGTACTGGCTTCTCCCAGTTCTTTCCATGCAACTTTCCATGCAAGATGGCCTTGAAACCCCATATACCGATTAAGGTGCATAAGGATTCACATAACTGAAGTTTCACAATCCTGTCCAAAGGGTCTGTAATTCAGGTGACAGGAGAAAAGGGAAGGTAGAGAATGAGAAATATTTTTAATTCATAAACTAACACATCTGGTATATTGTTGGTGATTGAGAGAGACGGGGATAACTGGCTGGTGATAAGAATCTGAATTTATTGTGGGTTATATATGTTTATATACCATTCTAGGAAGGCTAGTATTTTTTTACTACAGTGATTGGGTTAGTTATCATATAAACAAACTTATACATTTTTGTAACATCTCTTCTAGTGCAGAAAATGATTTAATACTTTTCCTTGTTGCTAGTCTGATCTAATCTTCTTGTAATGTTTAAAGCTTTGTTTGTTCTTGCTAAGGTATCTTGATTATTAAATCTCTTATGTTAAAGTCTGAAGTATTTTCTGTCTTTGCAACATCTCCACCTTCTCTTTTAACTAAAAACACTTTTAAAATGTCTTTATTAATTAATTTCTGCACACATTGAAGGAAGTAAGTTATCATGATTAATACAATTATTATTAAAATTAACACATACATACTTTATCTTAAAAAAAACTTTTTAGCCAGGGTGCTAAACCTCAACTACTAAATAGGTTGCAACAACAGTATATATCTTTTTGAGACAATAAGTCAGGTTCATATTGAAATCAACTGACTCATCACATGTTTCAGAGGCTCTTGTAGATAATTGTCATGTTGAACACATCTTGAAAGTCTCTTTTATGTGACAGAGTAGCTGGGTGTTTCTAAATTTAACTTTTGGTGTGTCATTTGAAATGGTTCCTTTTAACCTGGGCTCTAAGGTGGTGCTTTAAGACAGTGCGGTTCCTAAGTAGAAGACACAAGATAGAAGTAGAAAGTTGTACAGATTTTTTTTTTTTAATACAGTTTTATTTTTCTCTAATGAACAGTAACTGAAGCCCTGTTGTTTAGCAAATCCTGATTCAATGTATGTAATTACAAGTGCAAAAAACCTTGGTGATAGGAACCGCTCCTTGAACAGGAAAATCCTGACCCTGTGTCAGAAGCCTCTAGGACTGTTCCAGCAGCAAGGTTTTGGGTGAGATGGGGACTTTTTTGTTCTGTAAATGAAGATATAAAATGTTTTCTTCTATAAATGTAGTTAAGTCCCAATTCTGCAGTATTTGATATTATGGTAATACACAGTGTTAATAGAGTGCTTAGTGGCAAACAACATACACATGGAAAAAAATCAGCATTTCTTTTTACCATTACAATCACTTTTGTGTGATGTTGTTAAACTTTGGTATACAAAGGATCATTTTTATGATCTCTTGAGGTTTAAAAATTTTGTTCCAACTCATTTTTTCCTTATCTCTTATGATCAAATGCTGTGTTAGTATTATATAAGCATTTTAAATGATAGTAATTTGGGTGATTTTATTACAAATATCTTGTGTAGTTTCCCTTGTTTTTCTGTTTGTGTCTGCTGAAAGACCATAGAAGAGTGATTACTAAATCCATTTGAGAATTACACAATACTTATTAACCAATGTTCTATGTTGCTGTTTTACCAGCAAAATGTGAAGTACAAAAAATCAGTATAAGAAAATATATTGAAATGTCTTCAAATCGTATGGAACATAGCTGTTCTAAGCGTAACAGGTGATAGAACAGATGAGTGAAATAAAGTGAGTTTATCTGCCAGCAGCTGCAAGTCAATTAACCAAGAAAGCATGTTTACCATATTTGTATTTTATTTCTGACAGAAATTAAAACCCCAGAAGCAAAAAACCCCACCATATCTAATAAGAAAATGCTTGGTTTTGTAGGCCTTTTTTCCCCCTTTCATAAATCTCTGTAATCCTCTTCAATGGTGTGTGTAGGTGTTTATAAATACTGTGAAGGAGTGCCTTCTGGAAAAGCTTCTGGCAGCTGGGAATTGGCTCCAGTGCACACAGCAATGTTATCTGTGCTGTAGGTTTAACTGTAGTACTTCATGCTTTCAGAGAGTAATATTCAAACGACTTGTCAGGATAAACTTTGTATTATTCATTGGCTGTTAGAAAAGCTGGTACTGGAGCAAGAATGCATGAACACCCCTTTCTCCCTTTCCTGACCTCAGAAGAGTGGAGAAAAATACTTGCATAGATTTGCTCCACAGATTGGATCCATGGATTGCAAGGGGTGAGAAACTGCAAAAAATCCTCACTCTTTCTTCTTGTCCTTCTTATGTTTTTGAGTGTAGTGAAGACAGCGACTCTAAAAATAAAAGTTTTATGAGGCAGTTTGTAAACCTTTGAGTATTGCTCCATCAAATTTATTTTTGGACTCTGCCAATAATTCTTAGTCCATGACCCATCCAGTCCAGCTTACCTGCAGTTGCCTACAGTAACATTTTCCTGCTTCCAATTCAGACGACTAAACCCCTACTGAGTACTTCCCTGCCAAGCCTCCTTTACAAAGCCAACTGCTGCTGCTGGGACCACCTTTATGTGGTGCCTGTAGGATTATGGCACACACAGTACAGATGTGTGCCTACAGCCCCATCTTTTTGAGTTGTACGAGATAAAGTTGTCAATATTCACTTAGATATGTTACAGGATAAATATAATCCTTGTGAATACAAAGAACATCTGAGGACACAACTCAAGTGTGTCTCTTGAATACAGTGACCTTATGAGGAGATGGCAGGGTGCCTTCAGGTACCAGTTGTCCCTTTCATCATAACTGGCTCCCTTTACTGTGAAAGGAAGCTTGGTAACAGCTATGTGTAATGGCCAAAGATGGAATTGTGCAGGGAGAAACACTTCACAGATTCCATGCCCAGAAAGACATAATTTTTGCTCTGGAAGCACTTTGAGTACAACATGTTGATATTCGGAAAGAGACTTTACTTGCAGGCTGTTGAGACAGAATTGGTGGTCTGAGGGCTAGTAATGAAAGGAATAGCTGGAATAGTATGAAACCCTAAAGTACAGTAACAGGCTGTATTTTCCAATGTAAAACTTTTATGATTGCTGCTTTTTAGAGTAGGATGAAATCCCTGCTGAATCGCAATTGGCAGTTTGTTATAGCAGCTCATCTTGAATTTCTCATGAGCTGAGACGTTTTGACTGGGGGTAAACAAGTCCCCCAAAGGGAAGAATGGTACTAACTAAATCAGAAAGAACTGCCTGTTGTACTTATTTAACCCAGATTTTATTTTAATATCATTCAGTCCTTCTGACATCCATCTTTTTTCTCCAGATAATTTTAAAGAAGCATGCATACTCAAAGCTAATAAAAAATGTTTTATTGAAGCAGTTTTTGTAAAGAAAAAAAAATCTGTCTGCTAGTTCTTCTCCCATCCCCATTTTATCTTCTACTTTGAAGAAACTATTTTAAAGTGAGGAAAATTATTTTGGAAAAAATTTGAATGTCTTGTTGAACAGCTGCAGAATGCAGTGCCTTGAGTTTTGCTCCTATTTAAAAAGTCTTTGCCTAAATTAACAGAATGGAAACATTTATAATTTATTGACATGTTTTCACTGTGGACTCATGTTACAAAAATTTTGATTAAGTGAAAAATTCACAATATGTCTTTTTCTTCCAGGTTGGAATTAAACCACTTCATTTTCCAGTCACCACTGCTTCAGAGAGAAGAAATATAGAAATGGGTAGGCATAACAGCTACTGAAATTTTCTAGGATGCCTCTTTAAATTTATTTATTTTTCTACAGTTTTAATCATTTGTGATGACATTTGATTTTGATGTGTTTTGGGACAAACTATGTACTTGATCATGATAGCCCACTATTTTAAAACACCACCATCAGGAAAATGTTGATTATCACAAAATTAAACCAAAGCCCACAACATTAAATGATAATAATCCCTATTTTTTTTTCTGTCTGCTGCTCTGTGCACTCCCACCAGCCTGACCCTGGGAGGTAAAATTTGAATAAGTTTGCCAGTATTCTGAATTTAGACCAAGCTGGTTGCAGTCCCAATGGTGGATTTACTACCAGGAGCTTTTTGGGGGTCTCTCCACTCTCTTGTGCTTGGCATTGCACAAACACACAGTGAGAGTTTGTGTCTGACCTAAAAAACTACCTCAAAGCCGTGCAGGGAAACACATGGAGCAGAAGCTGAAGCTGAGACTACTTAATTTAGTGCACTGACTCCAAACATCAATTAGCTGGGAGTAAATTTTAATCCCTGCTTGAGCCAGGTAGGGTTTCATTTGGTATCAAGAGGCAAAAGGCTATATCATTAATTTTCCAAACTTAGTGTTTTGGAAAGAAGCTTATTATATTAAGTCCTTATCTTTTTTGGATTTTGCACAGACCCAATCACCTTGTTTCTGGGAATGTAAGTGAGGCTGCCCAGTTCAGAGGGTGCACAATGTTATTTCTTCATTCTTGTCACTTGCCTCCCTTGCCAGTAGCAGCAGTAAGCACCCCAGTTTGTGAACTGGTTTGAGATTGTGCACCACTGAAGGACATGTTGCAACCTGAGAGGCACAATGCCAGTGAAGCCAGGAGGCTGCCACAGCTTGTCCTCAAAAAGCTGGATGGTTTCAGTCAAAGTGAAAAATGTAGCAATAAAAGATAAATTAAGACAGATCTTGAAGTAATATATTGATTTAATACATAGGAAGAAAATTATTCTAGGAACAGCTGAATTGGCCTCTCAGTCTGTGCAGGAGCCCCATACTGGCCTGTGAGTCCTGGTTTCAGTGCTGTCCAAATCACTTTTAGAATTTCTTTTTCTGCAGAACTAGGGAATAATAGTTACTGTGCAATTGGATGTAATGTCTTGAGTTGTGAAGGGCAGAGAAATATTAACCACAGTTGGCAGAACAGCTGGGACTTGAACAATTAGCCTCTAGACACACAGATAAAGCTCTCTTCCTCAAAGCCCTAAGACGTTTTGAAGGGGATTAGTTCCTCATTCTCATTTTGCTTTGCAAAATTGTGTGAAAGTTGCAAGATTATATATAGCGACGAAACAGCCTATAGCAGTGACCAGAATTATGTTACCTGTGATTAATAAAAAATGACAACACTGTCTGTATGTGGCCTACTTCAGCAGGAGGAATCTTAAAGTTACAAGCACAGAGCCTGGTCTCCATCCTGCTGATCTCTGAGGTGAAGGAGTCACTGCTTTAGATAGTGCAAGAACAAGCCTTTTGCAGAACTTTCTAAGCTTCGCATGTGGCACAATTCATCTCCCACTGTACTGTAGCCACTCTGTGTTCACATTGTAAGATTCAGCAGTTCCATTTCATCACATTGCTTCAAAATAAAGGACAGTAGATGGTTTAAAACTTTGGGACAGATGCTTTCTCTTCCTTTGGTTACTGTCTGACTTACAGGGCCAAAGGATCCTGCTGCAAAAGTAATTTGTGGGGCATTAATCCAAGATTTTTGGCCTGCAAGAGCTTTCCAATCAACACCTGAATGCTGAGAGAGTCCCAGGGAGGTGAACTAGGGTGAAAGTAAAGCCCTTGTGCATGGCTCTGCAGGGTTTCTAAGGTCCTTGATCTGCAGGTGTCATTTGGGATGATCTTCTGGAAATTGTAGTAGTTGATAATTTGCCCTCAGCTATTCTAGCTTTAATTTCTAGCCTTCAAAATGGCCTACACTATGTAGCGCAAAAATTAAAAGCAACTATTAACCATACAGATTCCTGGGGGGGGGTTTGTTTGGTTTGGTTTTAGGGTTGGTTTTTGGTTTTGTTTTTGTTCTTTGAGGGGGGGGAGTTTATTGTTGTTTTCATTTATATTTTTTTTGTGGTTTTTTGTTTGTTTTGGTTTTGGGTTTCGTTTTGGTGGGATTTTTTTGTTTTTGTTTTTTTTTTCCTTTTTGTGTCCTTTTCAGTAAATACAACAACTTCAACATGTCCCTTAGTTGGTTTCTTTTGAAATTAAGCACCTTCAGCAACTTTATGCCCCTTTCTTATAACACCAAGGAAGTGATTCATTACTGACTGAGAAAGACACTGTGCAATCAGTATCTGTTATAACTTGATTCTGCTGTGCTGTTTTACTTGCCTTTTCTCTACATAAGAAAAATTCCTGTGAAGTGGGAGTGTTGTCAGTTTTGTGATCAGATGCAGCCTGCAGCAAGATAAACATGGAAATGGTAAGGAAGACCTTATACTTACTCTCTGAAGCTTTTTGTTCAGTGTAAGATAAAGGTCACTTTAGAGAAACATGTCAAGAATTCTAGTGAGGCTGGCTGACATCTAACATAACCAGAGACCCGTAAGGTTTAAAAGGGATTTAAAACAGCAAAGAGAAAACAGAAATATTCTAAAGATATTTTTTAGAAATCTACAAGTTCAGTTTTTGAATGTAAGGACATTCAATCTGGGTCATGTTTTCTGAACTGCAGAAAGCTTCAGGTATAAAATGATCTGAACCCTTACTGCTTAGAGATGCAGCACAATGAACCCATCACTTTCCCCTCCCTTGTGTTTTCCAGCCATAGTAAACTTGGTAAAGTGAGATATTTATATGCTGGATTGCAAAAATAAACATACAGCTTTAAAGAACAAGACTCAACACATACAAGTAATAATACCAATTTATGAATCACTTCCTGAAACCTCTGTTTCCTCTGGCTTGTCTCATTCCTGATGAAATTGGAAGAACTGGAATGTAAGTTATTATAGAGGTCAGAGTAATCAGGACGTGTAAATTTAAAAAGAGCCTTTTAAATATTGTTGGGAGTGTGTAAAATGTGCTTTCTCCCTCATCTTTTGTCTGATGCAGAATGACATTGATTTTGTTCATTGATGGTCAAGAGTTTAGAGTTTGTGCTCTAACAGGTATACTAGGTATAAAGGCAGAGGTAGCTCTGATTTCGAAGCTATTGGCTTCTTATTGGGTAGGTGTATCAAAAGTCCTCTGGTTCTGGAGAGTTGAATTGGTGAGGATTTGAGATGCAGCATCATTTTTGAGATACAGAACCATTTTCATCTCATCAACAGGGAATCTGGTGAAAAGTTGGCCTTGGTCATCAGCCTAAGTCAAATTAGCAGCTTAAGGGTCTCTTTCCTGTTCTAGTAATATCAGAAAGAGCATCTCCATGACTGTTGGCAGTGGATGCTCTTTCTCACTGAGCATAGGTGCACTTTAATGTGACAGAGAAGGATGCCCTTTTGAGGGGTACTGGCCTGTCTGTGAGGATTGGCTGAATTGTTACTTGCATTTACTTCTCTTTTAAAGAAGTCTTCAGTAAGCATGACCTGCCTCTCCAGCTACTATAAAGGCCTTCCATGAACAAAGTGGATGAAGAACATGTAAGAATTTTACTTGGCACTCTCAGAGGACACCTCTGATGTATCACCCTGGATAATGCAGTTCAGGAAGGGTATTTACAAGCAGGTTGAGATACAGCTTGTTTCTCAGATCAGCTTGGGTCATGCTAACATTGCCCACCTCATAGCAGTTCATGCATTTATAATCTGACAACTGAATGATCAGATAGTGAGTTAAAATCAAATGGGCTTTTAAGTCCTGCTGGGAAACACAGGCTTATGTCAGCCAGTCACTTCTTCATGCAATGGGTACTTTGCACTCTGGCTGCTGGGATGTGCCCTTCTTCCCCTAACAGTTGACTAAAATATTTCAAGTTTTAGCAATTTCTGATGGGAAAGCCAAAACCACTGAGCTTTCCCAGCTAGCTCCCTGGTCAACCTTGTCCCTCTTTCCTCCACTGGTATGTGCTCCCACCCTCAGGCACCAGGTTGGCCCACTCTCTGTCACCACAGTGCCACAAGTCTGCCATGAGTTGTTCCAAGAACTTAGTGGCTATATAGGACATGGCCTCTCCACAGTTTAGGACAGGTAACATAATTTCACTGCCACTCCTAGGACTCCAGGAGTGCAACTGACTGCAGAATGGCACAGCTAAGACTTCAGGGTATGCCTGTCCTTGTTTCTAGTGATGCTTTTAGTTGCAGCTTGGTGCCAGGACAGTCTGAAAACTGCTCTGAAAGATGACTCAGGAATGTGTGACATGGCTGGCCTAAGAAGAGAGAATGAAACAGTAGGAAGCTACAGGAAGGCACTGAAAATTGAGGCCATAGTGCCTGAATGTATCAGCAGGCAATAGTACTAGTGTGCATTTTCATGATTTTTTCCATTTCAGATTGATAAACATTGTATTCAGTCATTCACCAAAGTTAATAAAAGATGCTGGTAGCAGGCTTTGAGACTGAATTCTTTTATTCAGAGAAGATACTACACAGAGGCAGTGAAAACATTTCTGTCCCCTAGACACTCTTTCAAAGTGCCTTTATGCTCAGTCACCATCTCTGAGACATTAAAGGGCCGTTCAGTCACAATGTTTATGGGATCCTTGCCCTTTCAACTTGAACTGCCTACAGGGAAAGCAACTAATTCTGGCTCCTTAGAATGTAAACTGTTAGGACTGTTTTTTGAGTACCATTTTTTTCCCCTCCAAAACTTCTATCATTAATAACAAGCTTTTTCATTTTATTTAAAACCTTCTCTACTACAGTAATTTCATACTCTGCTGAAGTATAGATTGTCATGACCAAATACTCTACTCTTTCACAGAGCTGTTTTTATTAGTAATAGCTCCTAAGTAAGCCACAGGACTGCCTTCCTTGTACAAAGGCAAGAAATGAGGAGCTTTTACTTACTTCCAAACTTGCTCCCATCATCCTCAGGCAAAGACTGATGGAGAGTGGAGGTCCATTCCTCCAATGTGCTGACTCACTCCCCCCTTCTCAGTTGCTACATAAGTCAAGAGCATTTACTTCCTCTGTGAAGTATAACAATCCCTGGATTTTTATAGCTGGCAGGCAACAGTATTTCTCCTCCTGCAACTGGTCATGTACCTAGAACGTAATCACATCCTTAGCAGTTAATTTTAGGAAGGAGAATAGTGGGCTGTCAAGATTATCTGTATATCTAGCACATTTGTATAGTCCAGTTTTATTCTCAAGTCTTCATTATTTGACAATGGTAGAAAAATGCTTCTTTCTCCCCTGTTAAGTAACAAGACTTTTATTTGAACAGCTGATTGCTCTGAAAAAAAGTGGCTGTAGAAAAAAATCACTCAGAATTCAGGGAGGACCAGCCTGTTTCTGGCGAGATTTTACTTTTTGTGGCGGGCTTGTATGTTTTATACAGTTAACCTGGGCCCAAGCAGCCACTAAGAGAAGGGATCTTCTCTCCTTCATATTATTTACTGAAATAGCCTTGTGCAGAGCAGATTGTAAGAGGAGATGTATGCCAAGTAGCAGCCTCCTATTCCATGAATTGTCCATAGGATTTTAGGGAATGTGAAGAAATAAATACTAACACAGAATGCTGAGGGCTTTTATTAGCTGAAGTTTTTTAAGAGGGCTTGGGTAAATGGAGACTGTTTTGTTCACTGTAGTCTCTGCGGAGAAGGGAGATCCAGGTCACCATTGCTCAATTATTTTTATTGACAGTGCAAAGAGGGTATTAAAGGACACCATTAGATTTTAATAGGTTTCTGTATTTGCTCAGCATCTGGTTAGCATTAGTGCAAATGGATGTACTTCTTGTTTTCTGAAAGTAGTACAAGCTGTGGCATTTGTCTGCTTCCTCTTTGGTGTTGCTTTCCTTTTACTTTCAGAGCCACAGCTCAGGACAGATTTGACTCAGTGCTAAGCTCTTAGTCAGCTTAACCAAAAGAAACCTTCCCACACAGTGCATATGAGGCAGAAGTCACCTTTCTGCTGAGGGACATCAATGACTTCAGAAAAACCAGCAAACCAAAGAGAGCACTGAGGCAGTGTTTTTGGGCCGTGGTAGCCAACATCTGACACTGCATGTTGTCCCATAGACCAGCCATGGGAACTTGTGCTGGTACTGGCCTAAACATGCATGGAAACACCTGCACCAAAACCTTCTTATTGCCTTGTGGACAATTCTTCTAGGGCTCAAAGAAACAATCCCTCATTTCACCTCAAACACCGCACAGGACACCTGAAGCCTCAGACTGTCCCATTTCATTGCTATCTGCTGCTCATGGACTTTCCTTCGTGTTTCTTCCTCTGGTCACCAGACAGGTATCCCAACCAACCCAACCGCTCTCTGAAGTCCCTCCAGCATTCCCGCAAGACTTGATGACCAGGCTTACCACCTACTGGAAAAGGGATGTAAGATAGTCTGCTTCCCACCTAGGCCTGTCCTTAGATATCCCATGCTCAGCCTGTTAATCCAGATAAACCCTTTTTTCTTTTCTTTTTTTTTTTTTTTTAATGTACATTGTAGTGTTACATAGATTAAAAAAAACCCCAAAAAACAAAAAAGAAAACACACACACACAAAAGAAAAACCCAGATAAAAGGCTTTCTCTTCCTGCTTTGTGGTAATTTAATCTCCTCTTACATATTCTAACCCCAGAAGTTCCTAATCAAGGAGTTGAAACATTGTGGTTTTTTTCAGTATTCTCTGAGCAAAGTCTGACTGACACTGAAATAAAGAGGAGTCTGCTTTCCAAGACTAAAATAGTTTATCAACTTCTGCCTTTCTCAGTAAATGCTAAGCTTTTAGCTGTTCTTTTAATGGCTGCTCTGAATAATTGGTTTGTTGTCTACAGGAAGAGATGCAACTGTCAAGCTTGTTAAGGGGTTCTGGACCTATCCTACATCCATTTTTACCTATATAACTGCTCACTCCTATTTTTTTCCTAAGATCTCTAATTGCCATTTCCAGCTTGTGCTGTCATTAGTTCCCTGTGCCTTTTAGCTGGTGCTGCTGTGAACTCACCACAACAGTGATTTAGGAGCTCTCCTACCCACCTAAAGTTTTACAGATTAAATTGAATACATGTCCCCATCTGCAAGGCTTGAGAATTGCCATGCTCTCAGTTGCAAGAGAGAAAAGCAGGTTTTGACAAGCATCCAAAGTATAAGTGTCCCAGAAACTGCTGGAAGAGACAACAGTTAGACTCTCAAATACTAGGAAAATAATATTTTTGTTCCAGACAAAAGACTTGATAAAAAGAGAACTGAATGAGTTTTGACCTCTGACTTGTCAGGTGCTGTCCTTCAGTCACCTCAACAAAAGGGTACTTTTTCAGAACAAACTCACTGATAGGGAGAAAAGAGAGATTGCAGTATAAAGAAAGAAGAAAGGATTAAAAGGTAAAAAATAAATGGAGAAAATAATTTTCTTTTCCCTTTGAACTTTCCGCCAAATCCTTTGATCTGTTGTTTTTGGAGCTGTGCAAAAATTTTGCTGAAGAATATCTGCTGAGGAAGATGAAGCAATGTCACTTTCAAACCTCTGCAGAAGCATTTGTTGTTTGGTTTGTTTATACCAGACAGTCCAATTAATTCTCTCTTTTTGCTCCGTCAATATACCAGGCCTGGGGAAGGGAATGGGGAGAGGGGAAAGACCAGCAGTCATTAATGCTAATACAGCTTGATTAGTGTGGGAAACCAAAGCTTAAACTATATTTTTGAGAGCTGATCCAGCTACTATAGTGAAATCTTTTTACTGCTCTCTAACATGATGCTAAAAAAATATCAATTTGTTTTCATTATGTTTTCATTCTTATTTATGTGGTAGCTGTTAAACAATTTTTTGAGATCTTACAAGGACCAAATTTTGCACACAAGTAGTCCCACTGAGCTGGATTTCAACTCAGTAATACAGGGGCAAATGCAGATTAGCTCCTTCAAAGGCAGTGGAATAAATCCAGATTTACTGTGGTGTTTTATTATGACTATTTCTATGAGAAAAAAAAAATACAAAAAACCCCCAAGAAGGCACTTGCTTAAACTCTCCTGAGACTGTCTGGAAGAAATTATATTCAGGTTATCAGACATGATGGTTTGGGAGGGAGAAAAAACTGACTACGAAGGTTTTGAGCCAACAGTCCTTAGAGAAGTAAAATTTCCAGAGATGCCAACAGGGAGCTCAGTGAGGAGTGAAGGATCTCAGTACTGCATACAGGTCTCTTAGAACACCAGCAGAGTAATTGCACAGGGAAACGGGGTGACTGCTGTGAGTAAATTCACAGATTCTTTAGGAGAAACAGTACATTTAATAGGTAGGAAAGGCTGACTTTAAAGCACTGGTTTTCGCTTTGCATTTCAAGTTAGCTTATAACCCAGCCTAGCATTTAGATCACAACACACCAGCCTGAGAAACTACTGCCTGGGAAGAGAGCCAGTAGCTAAGAAAATTAACGAAGGGAGAAAACACATTCTGTAAATGTTGAGCTTCAGAGAAGGTACGCTCCAGCCTGATATTTTTACAATTTTCTTGGGACTGATATTCCTATCCTTAAAGCAGTCTGTTTTTATGTGAACAACAGTTACTTTTTTTGATGAGAAATGAAAGGTTGTACACTCCTGGTTCCTTTTGCTTTACTTCCTCCTGTGCTCACTTCACTCCCCAGCCCAGTAACTGTTTTACAGAAGTCTAAGAATACTGAATTCAAGCTAAGAGTGACAACTCCTTCCTTCTATTTTTTCACAGACTGCAACTTTAAAAACTAAATGTACAATGGGTGGTCTGTGATACTAAGCTATTTTCTAACTGGAGAGAGTAATTCACAATTAGCTTAGTAATAAACAAAATGGTAGTCCACTAAAAAGAGTAATATTTAAAAATTCAAGTGGGTTTTAGCTCTGTGCTTTATTAGCCTGCCAAGATGAATAGTTATATGTGTTTTTAAAATAACAACACATGCTATTACAAGATTAGAGCTTGGACAGAAAAAATTCCCTTCAACTATGTTGCACAAAAATGACTCAGAAGGGTGTAGTGTCCTCTGAAGATGCAGTTCTGTATTTCACAGAGCTTATGCACATGCCTACGGAAGAATTCCACTTTGGTTAACAAATATTTTTGGGATGGAGTTACAGGATAAGGCATAGAGGTGCTAGGTAATAATGTTTGTATTGTTTGGTATCCTGTAATAAAACAGGAGAAATAAACTGGAAAAATGTGGCTGATCTAATTTGAATTTGCTGCCCAAAGATGCTCATAGATCTTCCCTGTAATGTAAATCAAATAATGCTATATATCAAGGATTATAAAAAGTGAATAAAAGAAGCCCAGGTCATACACAGTATTTTGTGAAGGATATGAACTCCAAGTTGCCTCTTAAGGGGAAACAGCTGAAATATTATCTCAGTCAAATTAATAGAAAGTCTCTCTAAAGCCGTGTAGCATTAAATTTGTTTTTACCTTTTTAAATTGTGGGGTTTATGCATTAAGTTTGAGCACATCTGAAAAGTTTGGCCAATAAAGTAGTCCTAGAGTATTAAGAAATTGAAATTTTTTTTTCAGCTAAAGGAAGGAGTATGCAAAAATCCTGAAACTGAAGAATGTAAAAGGAAAGCAACAACACTTGCAAATATATCAGAACCAAAAAATTACTCTACCACTGGTACTAAAAGATTGTGCTGGCATGACCAGTGATGAGTAAAGATTTTTAAATTTGTTATAGTAAAACCTATTCCCATTCCCATATGGGTCGCAAGAAGTTCAACACAGAAGATGCTTAAACACAGCAGAATGTTGTCTTCTTAAATGATAAATTTCTTAGTGGTAAAGAAGCCTAAAAAAAAGTGATTTTATAGTCCTATTTTCTATAAAATATGTGATTGTTTTTATGATAATTTTACTTTGTTTTATTGCTTTCATATGGTTCTTGTAATAAATTTTTATCCTTATATTTGCCAGTTGAGTAGTGAAAAATAAGAATAGTTATATGATTGCTGAAATTACTTATATTTGAATATATAAATAAAAAATAAATTTTTATGCTCAAAATCCTAATTAATTTATTACCTTAGACAGGAGATAGCTAAAACTATAAATAGCCTATTTGAATAGTTTTATCACTTTTTCAGAAGGCCTGAACACAAAAATGAATAATCAAGGACATTAACAGAAATACTGTTTCCTCAATGAAAACAAAAAAAAAATCAATACAATGATGACAAAATATAGTTATTTTAAAGCTATAACTATCATAATTACTATAATATTTATTTTTTTATATATAATTACCAAAACAACCTAGAAAAAATGAATCTAGAAGACAAAGAAGCAGTATATTTCCTGACTGGCCATCCTTCTTTCTGCCTACAGGATGCAGGACAGGTTTCAGGTAAAAACCAGAAAAAGTTCTGCTCATATTTGATGCCAGTGAGGCTTTCCTGGTGTGCAGCACAGCCTCATCCTGTTTTCCAGGCTCAGGTACAGATGTTGTGCTGTAGGTAAGCTACAGGACCTTTATGCCTACTGCAAGCTGCCTGTGGTGAGACCCTTCTCCAGAGAAGTTGGTCCATTTCTCAGTGTCTGTTCTTTGCAGGAGCCCAAGGAGAATGGAGCAGGCCAGAGCCTTCACTGTATTTTTATACACTTAAATAAGAAAGAGATACATAAAGTTCCTGCTATGATTTACAGCAGGGATCCCAGACTTAATTGGCCAGATGTTTTGACAGCTGCGATAGATTACAATTGAAACTTGGTCCTTTTCCATATGAACAACTTCAGAAGTCAGAGGGAAGGACTGAGCTTTCCCCATATGTTGTGTATAGTTAGGGAGGATCTTCCTAGGGCCTCTCTGCTGCCTGGGGTGGGTTTGGACTCCCTGTTCTCATCACATGCTTGTGAGGAACTGCCTGTTTTGCAAATGCTGTTAGAAATAAAACTCTCCACCAGCCCCTCACTTAAGGTTTTCTACTGATCAGTCTTTGTATGAACCAAACCAATGGGAATAAAAATCAAGTCTGGGATATGTAGGCTGCCTAGGTATATCCACTGATGTCATTGTCATGGACACAGCTATGGAAGAGAAGCCTCTGTACTCAGTTTCTCCTCCTTCCCTTGCAATTTCTGTGGCCAGAGGCCTTTGAGCTATCCTCAATGAAAACACTTTCTGGCTGTAGAATAATGACTGGAAGAAAGAAGGATTACTGTGAAATTTATGTTCCATTACATTGTACAACAAGTTTGTTATAAAATTCCAAAATATCTTGCTAAGCAGAAGTGGTTTACTGTGTAGGAATGAGAGCAGAGAGGAGCCTGTTGCACACCACTGTCAGGGAGGGAGCTTTGATTTTCACTGCTTTTGGCCAGTGTGCCATGCCTATTTGACATGCTATTAGTTACATTTATCATGAAAATCTTCTTGAGATAAATCTATCATAAAAGGAAGGGGTTTGATGCCTTCAGACATTCAAGTTTTTTGTCCGTCATGGAAGACATTTAAGACAGCTTCAAATAATAGTCCAAGAGTCTACAGTAAGAGTCTGGTTAATATGATGATGTCTGCTCCTTGCCTTAAACTACTATTTTTACATTAAAATGTCAACAGGATTACTATTGTATGGTCTTGCAATTTAATATTTTCCAATATGCTGTGCACTTTCCAGTCTCTGTAATAATCAGACCCCAGAAAATTAGCTGTTTCATGCTCAGGTAATCACTTATGCAGCAGAGGTGGGTCTAAATAAAGAGTTATTTTTGAATCAAGCACAATTGTACTCTCTTTTTCTTGCATACTGGTCAAATTTCATTGCATTTACACATAGTTGCTGATAATTAATGTCAGAATGGGCAGAACAAACCCTGTGGCTCCTGACATGTCAGAAAGCAGCATTCAGCCCTGCTGTCCTGAGCTGGCTGGAGGAACCTGTGCTCTCTTACAACTGAACTCCAGTGAGAGGAAAGCCACTCACAACAGAGAAGTGTAGAACCTCTCCTACAAGGTGAGGTCATCATTATTTGTTGGTCCTTTGCACCTCAAAAGCTCAAGCCCGAAAGTATGCTCTTTTTCTTTTCTTATGAAATGAGCCCAGAGGAGGAAGACACCTGCTTGTTTGCAAGTATACCAGATGTGCAGGTTTCTGGCACTAACACACACGTCAGAACTTGTTAAACCATTTGGCTGCTTAATACACAAAGAAAATCCCCTAAGGACAACATCTTAGTTTTTACCTGTGATTTGAATTACCATTGAGCTCAGTTCTATTGTCTTTTCCTTCTTTGCAGAGAAGAAACTCATGTTTAATTCTCACTTAATTTGATGGGCTTTTGATCTGTTTAATTAATCAGAATAAAAAATAAAGAACTCCTAAAATCTATAACCTATTTTGGAAACAATTCCTTGTAGATATCAGAATAGACCAAAAAATATGATGCTTTGTTTCAGCTTTTAGATACTTTGTGAAAGTAAGGGTTGGAGCATCTGAAGTAAAATGGTGCAAAGAAGCAGTGCTGTACTTCCATAGGCTTGGTGCAATTATTGCACTGGCAAACTTTCCAATTAACCTATGATCCACAGCTTGACAATGCAGGGACTACTCAAAGTAGTTGCAGCTGTCCCAGAAGAATCTGAAGTGTCTAAAGTGCTAGATGTATTTGTCACAGAGTCTGCTTTCCTGTGTGCCAGATACCATTCTAACTTCATTCTCCATCTGCATTAATGGCTGCTTTAACTGAAATGCATACTCAGGCAGAGTGGTCTCTAGAAAACCTGACAAGAAGTGAAGCCAGCCTCTACAACGTGTGGTGCAAATGCACACAATTGTAGCTGCTTTTGTCTAGAAGTGACTCAAGCAGAAATCAATGTTATAAGTGAGGCAGAAGGTAACTGTCAGACAATGAATAGTTTTGGTTGTCTGCCTGTATCCCAACCCAAAATCACTCACACAATTGACTTCCAATTTTGCATCTGTTTTGAGAAGATTTTGATGCACCAAAAAGCTATCCTCATGTGTGAGCTACCAGCATAAGTCAGCTTTTATTTGAAGAAAACAGGCTGCTGGGCTTCTCTTCAGTGTTTCTGCACTCCAGAAAATGCAGCAAACCTGGGTAAACCCCCATATTTACGCCTTAAATTCTAGGTTGCTCTGAATGGAAACACAGACTGAATGATGTATACTACGAGGAAAGGGGATATTCCAGTTCAAGTGAAACAGATGAAACACTTGTAGAGCAGGTAGTCTTTGACCCTGAGTAACAAATAAGCAGCAATATATGACTCAAATAAAGAAATAAGCAGTTTTTTTCTCAAAATCATTACTGTTGTAACATTACATGTCCCCCTGTCCTTCATATAGGTTCTGCAATGTCTAATAATGTGTCAGTGTGGTTTCATTCACTGTAGGGCTTCCTTTCTTCTTGTCGGTCTGTATTACCAGAGCTTGTAGAAATCAAGTAATTTTGGGGATTCTTTATTCCTATAAGATTAAATGTGACCAGAATATGAAACCAGTATTGAAGAAATTGGATGGAAATAAACAGAGAAGTACATATACAGAGCTGGAACTTGAGGGCCAGTTCCACATAAACAATATATAAATAAAAGATAAGTTTCAGTCTGTGGACTGGGTACAGGGGAGGGTACAAGGAAGCAAGAAAGATCAATGTCTGTACTTCATGTACTATGGTGTGACTGCACAGAATTACATCCAAGACCTGGTACATGTAGCAGGATGTTCTGATACAAACCTTAGCTTTATCAAGACTGCAAGAAATTATGCACATTGAGAAATCTCTGTTGCTCAGGTGGACCTACCTTAGGTACATAGCTAAAGTATAACATTTGCAATAGTTCTTCCCTTTGTCTTAGGTACTTAAATTTCATTTCCCAAACCCCTGGATGCAGCAAGAAATTTAGATTTAGATGGTGCCAGATCCCAACAAAGAGAAATTAGAAACTGGTTCAGACCCATTCCTATTTTGAAGCAAAAAAATGATGGTCCAGAGCATTCTGAGGCTTGGGCTTCATCCAACTCCCTTATCAGAAAACCTGCAACTGTTTCTGTCACCTCTGAATGGGGAATAAATCTGATCCTATTATTTGGTATTTGTAGGTCAATATCTGATCCTCTGGTGGGAAAAACTGAAATCCATGGACACTTTGTACTAGCAAAGAATCTTAATTTTTCTCCTTCAGCTACAAGGAAAGAGGTGGGAAAACCCCATAGGGGAAAAAGAAGGAAAGTGAAGTAATCCATTTGTGAAGCTGGGACCACTTGATGTCTCATTAGGGAACTTGAGCCCTTCTGAGTTTGCAGAAGGGCTACTGGGGAGCCTGGGAAGTCATTGATTCCAAATGCCTTGCTCAGCTCTCTCTGTGTGCCAGCAGAAATTGTAGGAGTACTTTGGACTAATCTGGACTACTGTGTTTTGTTTGCTTTTTTTCCTTTGAAATGTGTAGCTTCTTCCAGTCTGTAATGGTAGTTCTATCTGGAGGAGAATGCCTCTGACACCACCCTGCCTCCACAGCAAGCCCCTGTCCCTGTTCCTTTCCCTGCCCCTGTCCCTGTCACTGCCCATGCCAACCGTTCACTGCAGCACCACAGTGCGAGGGCTGGCAGATTCAGGAGAAACACCCATGATATTCCCTTTTAGAATGAACTACAATAACTCTTACTCTTGAAAGTCAGCATGATGCCCATAATTTATTAATCCCAAAAATTATTCATCCATCCATTATTTATTTGCATTTGCTTACTACTATCATTACAATTTCATAAACAGAAGCATAGAGAAGGAGATGGGAAGTTAAAGACAGAGGTAGCTGCTGGACAAAGACCCTGGGCTTGTTTCTCCTTAGCTTCTGATTGACTTCATGTTTTGTGTGAAGATATAACACAGAGTAAGCAAAATTTCTCCTCTCTCTGTTCTCTTCAGCAGGTTGGTGGAAATCCCTTCTGCCACCTAAATTCCCCTCTGCAGTCATTTATATTCTGTTGATGTGATGAGAACACTGGCATGTAGCAAGGTGGTAGTCAATGCTGCCATGTACAAAAGCCAAGAAAGGCAGGGATGGAAGGGGAAGTGTGCTGCAGGTCACCATCTTCCCTCCTCAGTGCATTCTGTGGGTGCAGGTTTTTGTGAGGAGGAGGAATGAACTGGCTTAAGGTCTACTTGTACAATGAACAGATTTAGATTTACTATTTCTGACCATGATGAGGTGTGGGGATTCCAAGGGAGGTGGGAGATTGTGTTGAAAGAATTGGCTGGAAAATCCTGTGTAAAACATCCCCTCCCTGGCACACTTCCTCCACAGGCTTGTCTACTGGGCTGGGGTAATAATAATATAAGTATAATAAGTAATAACATAATTGAGAGTGATTTGATTCCTGTGCTTCGACCGTGGCAGCTGCTGGCCCTACATGCTCATCACGAGTCGGCTGCAAGGGAAGGAGGGTTGGCTTAAGCCATCCCCACAATCATTGTCTGGAGACAGAAGCTCAAACACCAGGTACATTAAGGCACATGATTGAAGGCCACTTGCTTTCTCTTTGGGGAACACAAGCCCTTCTGTAGCACGGGGCTTTTTGCAACATGTTATTGACTTTATAAAAACCATAGCAGTCTTCCTCTGACTACTGCCCTCTAAACCTCCTTCTCTCAAAAAATACACAATTCTATTGTAAATCAATGTTCAAAACCACTTCAGAAATACTACTTTTATCTGGAGGAACCATTTGTAGAAAAAAGGCATTTCTTTAAATTAAGAAAAAAAAAGGCATAGAAAATTTCCTAAGGAATCATTCTGAGCCTTTTCAATTGGCCAGATACTCACTTCACACTACAAAACCACAGATTTGTTATTCTATTTATAGAAAAAAGAAAGAAAACAATATATATTGCTATTTTACTCCTATATAGGAGAAAAAACAAATTGTCATGAAATTAGATGGTGGCATGTAAACCTTTTATGTAAATCAGGACAAGAGGCTAAGTAGATGTAAAAAAGTCCTTAGCATGAAAAGTGAACTGTTTCAGATGATATATGTTCTGGATTTTTAAAAGGACAAGTTATCTGTAGCTTTGTGTAAAACAACTGCAGGTTTTGAAAAACATGAATCCATCAAAATGAAATCAAGGTCTTAGAGATGAAAATTTAATCAGGAAAAAAAGCACTAAATAATTCATGTTGATGTCATGGATATTTGAACATTTGTTACACAATATATGGTACATGGAGTTGTTTCTTACAGCAGAAGGTTATATTCTGAAGGGTTTTCTGCACATAAGCACAGGTGAGAAGAACAGCTGTTAGATGGAGGAGCAGAAGTTAGCATCCTCTGTTCTCTCCTCAATAACTGTAGAAAGTGTGATTTGACTGTCATTGCTATGTATGAATGAACACATGGGCACTAGGTCCAGCAGATCTAGGGCACTGTCTGTATATTTAGATGTGTAATCAACCAAGAAAATTAACTTTTAGACACTATTCTTTTACTTGGGTATCCTTACTATATTTCTTTATTAGATTTTAAAGGTTCTCTGGCTAGCTCTGGTTGCAACAATAATCTTATTTCCCCATTATTGTCAAGCAGAAGTACTAATATTATCTTTTAAGTTGGGGTAAAAGCTATGGCCAAGGATGTGCCATTAGAGATCAGAACTATTAAGTGGCAAAAATTCCCTTATTTCTGGACTTGAAGGATGTAGAGAAAATGTACGCAACTGCCATTTGGTGTGGAAATATTATCCAAAGAAATATTCTCTTTATGGGTAGTATGCACATATTGGAACTTTATGGTATTTGTAAAGCACTTGGATCACATAATTCTGCACTAGAACAGTATAAATTTGGGTCAGTTTCATATGCATCATAACACAGAATGTAGAGGGATTTAAAATATTTATAGTATTGTGCTGTATGATATCTTAATACTATCCCTGCATTTACATTTCATTTAACTGTTATCCTGCCCTCAGGGAAATCTCTTTTGCCCAAGAATGCACACTCGCTGTAACAAATAGGATCAAAAAAATCTCAAAAAGTAATTGAACAACAGTAATATTTATAGAAGGAGAAATACCTGCAAGTTCATTATTATCAAGAATATTGACCCAGAGAAGCATTTTTACACTTGATCAAAACTATTGTTAAGCACTTGGACTGCATATGATGGCAAAACTTTAAAAGAAAAACGAGCAGAGTATATGTTGCATATTGTTAAAACTTTCTATACATTGAAAGTGTCTGATGTGCCCATAAAAATATCTCAATGCATCTGATCCCCTGTGGTTTAGATTCCTGTTAGAAAGTCTCTGATCATCTGCTGTGTGGGAAGACTCAAATAGTTAAGGGGATCTGTAAAATTTTATAATTCTTCAGGATTCACCTCAGAAGGTGAATAGCATTTTCTAGTGATCTAGGAAAAATAAACCAGAAGAAACTCCAGGGAAAAAAGGTTTCTGACAGAACAGCAGTTAAAAATGACGGGAACTTTGTCTGGAATTGAAGTTGGACAGAAACTCCAAGCCACAAGACTTGAAAAAAAACCAAAGGTGTGTGAATAGCCTTTTGATCAAGGCACTGACCTGAGAGCAAGCCTAGGTCCCTGCCTTTGCTCTGCTGCAGACTCCTCCCTTTACATCTGCTGCCTGTGTTTTGTTTTCTGTGTACAGAGATGTGGGAACTTATTTAGCTGAGATGGATGATGCCTTAGACTGGGTTTCTGACACAGACTGAATAAAACTGAAGCCTTGGGAGGTGGGGTGCTGGGGGGATGCTGATGGAGTCATTCCATGATAGGTCATGTCCCTGGTCCGCGACTGGACCTTTGCCCTCAAGATACCGCTTTACATTGTGAAGTTCACCATGCCTCTGGGTCTTTGGATGCAGCCCCTCAGACCGTGTGGTCTCTGTGAACACTAAAATCTATCTTTGGGGCTCTCCATCGTATCTGTCCCTCTATTTTGCCACGCTGCCTGGCCAGACCGGTCCCAGAGCCACAGCCAGCTGACAGCGACAGAGACTCAGAGCATCTAAACTGTAGGGGCTGGCTCTAGTTTCTGCAGGGAAATGCCTCTTTTATATCCTTTGAAAGAAATTGAAGCCATATCACCTCCAAGTATTTTACAAATATGTTGGTTTCTGAAAAACTGGGAGATTTTTGACGTTTTTTTCTGGACTTGTAATTAAAACAAAAGTAAAAAACCTACAGTTTTCCTCTCCAACATACATCCTACTTATCAACCAGTCTCACTACATAGTGTCCATTGAGATCACCATGGTAATAAAAATGCCTTCAAAACATTAATTCCACTCTTATTAATTCAAAAAGCCTCTCAGAAGTTCAGTATTCATAAAAGAAAAATCTACTTTGGCTCACCAATATATAAAAGTAATTATTCTAATACAGCAGCATTGTATCAATAGGAGCCAAAAGCTACAGATATAATTACTGGGCATCACTGGCTCAGGAGTCATAAAAACCTTGATTCTGAATAAAAAAGCCAGACTTCTACTAATAAATTATAACAATTACTTATTGTAGAAAACAAACCCTGTATCTTCTTATGATGAAGAAATGCATCTTAATGAAAAGATTAAATAATCTGATTATGTAAGAGCATATTTGTGGCCTAAAAATGTCCAGCCATCCTGCTATCACTAATCTTTACACTGAATTCTAATCAGAGTATGGTAAGAAGAAAAGAAGAGTGCTGTCCCTCAAAGAAATTTAAGAGACAGAGCTTGCTGGCTTCCCTCTAGGCAAGGTAAATTTCAGAAATTTTATGCCCAGCTCTACCACTGTCTGTCTGAGACAAAAATGCATTTTCAAAAGGCTCATCAGCTGGCTGATTTCAGTAGACTCAGCAGACTCAGTTCTTTCAATGGGAACTGAGCAGGGACACTGACAAGAGCTTTTTGAAGTCCTTCCCTCTGCTGTCCTTGGGCCAAATCTCTGCTTTCCATGGCAGAGTGAAAAAAACCTGAACAACTCTTATAGAAAGAAAATATCTAGACTGTTTCTTTGCACTGTGGTTTTTTTGGGTTTTTTGTTTGTTTGTTTTTCAAATTGTAATATGGTGAGAAACAGTTTACATCTTTAAGCTAAGAAGCAAATGACTGAGGTTGTGTTTTGACTCAAAAGCAGTGGTGGAAGTTTCCCATCACCCTGGGCATTCTTGTTCAAGTGCCTGGTTCCACAACTGGCCTTGGAATCCTCTAAGAAAGGGTTCTCAAACCTTCAGGGAGCATGACAGGAAAGATAAAAGGCATTTGATCTCGCTTCCTTTTTCCAAACGCATTCCTGAACTTTCACAAAGCCTACTATTGATTAATGAAGAGATAGCAAGAAAATTGTGGGAATAGCTTGCTTTGAGGTGGTGCATAAAGGAATAGCTTTCCATGTCTGCACATTTATTACTCATTCATTTGAAGGGCATGAGCAGATTCTGTGTAAATCCTTAGATTTTGTCAGAGTATTCAAAGGAGTGTCATTTACATATTTCTTAGAGAAAGCTGTTTTCTTAATTATGGAGATATCTGTAACTGGGAAATTAAAAAAGAAGGAAATAAACCTAGTAAAGAATGAGAGGAGTATTTTCCAGCCTGTTATGTCTGGAAATTTACAAACACTGGGTCTGTGCAGGCACAGGTTGTAATATAAGCACAATCACCCTGAAATTAGAAGACTGTAGGCAGCAGAACAGAGTCAGGCTTTTAGAACATGCTGGTTTAAGTGGTGGAGCAGAGAGGAGTAGACAGGGATAGAAGTGGTGGGACTGGATTGAAATGAACAAGGCCATGTTTCAAAACTACAGGAGATAAAACATCAGGAGTAAATTCAGTACATCTTAAACTAAGGCAGTTTCCCTTCCAGATTGAATGAATCCACTAGCACAAAGCAATACAAATTATAATCTGGGGAAAACACATAAAGAGCACTCAGCCTCAGTGCTAATGAAGCAAGACTTCATTTACTCCTTGTTATACCAACTCAAGTGGCTGAGACCACCTTTCCTTCAATGGTGCTGAACTCAGTTCAATGTGATCAATAGACAACTGTTATGACAGGATATTCAAAGTGCCCTAATCCTGTAGGCATGTCTGAATAACCTACCAACCATTACAGCAGAGGAGACTTATAAAAGAAATAGGTAATAAAAGAGTAATAATTCATACACAGCCATTCCATTGTATTTGTAATGGGAAAAGTTAATGCCTACCAGATTAGATTTGAAGAATTAGTGATGAGTAAGGAGGTACAAAAGAAACATTGGAGAAATATAGTACTCTGGTGAGGAGTGAAATCCCTCTTGTAAGGAGAAACTTCATCTCACAAGAGTTGTCTAAATATTCTCTTTAAAGTGATTGAGTCAATGTAGTCTACCTGGATTTCCAGAGGATTTTGGCTTAGATATAAAGATTCTTAGTGAAACCTTGTGTCATGGAGTTACTTTACCTTTAAGAAAGTTGAAGTTTCTGAGAACTGCCTAGAGTCTTTTCTCCTGACCAATTATCGGTCATTGCTGAGAATTGACAGCAGTTTAGGCCATTGAAAAGTGGGATCAACTTGTGAACCCTACCTTAAAGTGTAAAACCAGAGCTCTCTGAGTTCTCTTTGTTTCCTGGCGGTGAAAGGTAGCAGAGCTCCAGCGTCTCTCTCTCTGCCCGGCCATGCGGCCGGGCGGGGGCCGGGCTGGGCCTGCTGCATCTCCCGGCTGGGAGATGGGGCCTGCAGGGGGCTTGCCCAGAGCCCTGTCCGGGCCGGGCTGGTTCCTGGCTTGGCTGCAGGTTTTGCCGTGATGGAATTCACCAGAAACTGCCGAGTGAAGAAGGAGAGGGGCTCTGGGCCTGCAGCAAGCAGAGACGGTGACTACACTCTCCAGAGCAGCCATGAGGAACTCTCCATCACAGACTCCTGCATCGGCCGAAGCCACAGAACTACCTACAACAGCCTGGGCAAGATTTTAACTCTTTCATTACCCAGATGAGACTTGCGGATTAATCTTTTTATCCAGAGAGAGAAAAGGAGAATGATCAACATGAAAAGAGACTTTATAAACTACCAGTGACAAGAAAGAAAAGAAACTTCAAGAAAGGTAGAGAATTAAGAAGATGCTTTAATTTAGCTGAAATGTCTTTCTGTTAGACTATGGAGATGGACAATGAAGTCCTGGAAAAAACTCCTTTAATTCATGATAAGTATGTAGGGAGGAATAAAGTGTTCAAAGTGTAAACTTGAGTAATTATGGTATAGTGAAGTGCTGGGAGATTTGAAGCCTTGAGAGGCAATGAGAAAACTGTTGTCTAGTGAAGCTCACAGAAGCAGATGAAGAAGACTTTTTTTACCTTCGAATACTCATCCTTAAAAATGCTATCCCTCGACTCATGACCCATACACATCTCAGAGTGATGTGAAAAATGGGAGGGGTGGGCTCTGATAACAGCAGCTCTAAGCAGCTGATATCAGGGCAATGGAAAACTATAACAAAAAATAGTTTTCGTGTGAGAAACTCCATAAATTAACAGGAAGAAACTTCTGTTTCTCTACAAAGACAGGTGAAAAGACTGTAGCAAGAATTGGGACTGTTTTAACCACCTAAGTTCCAAAGTTTTTGTCTCTGTTGTCATGTGAACGAGAGAATAGTAAATAGATAAGGGATGAAAAGGTTTTTCTGGAAGTTTATTCTGGTGTTCTTATTCTTGTTGTTTGTCAATAAACTTTCTTTATTCCTTTTAAGTTTTATGCCTGTTTTGCCCTTATTCTAATCCATATCTCACAGCAAGAAATAAGTAATTTTCTTAGTTATTGGTTTTAAACCACGACACCTTGCAACAATGGCAAGATCTTTGCATGGATGAAAGAATATTAAATGATTGTTATCAGAAATATCTTCAGGGAGGCTGTTGAGGGGATGGACCAGGCTCTTCTCAGTGGTGCACAGCAATAGAACAAGCGGCAATGGGCAGAAAATTATGCACAGGAAGTCCCACATGAACATGAGGAAGAACTTCTTTACTGTGTAGTGACCTAACACTGGAACAGGCTGCACAGAGAAGGTGTGGAAACTCCCACACTGGAGATATTCCAGAACTGTCTGGATGCAATCCTGTGCCATGTTCTCTGGGATGACCCTTCCTGAGCAAGGAGGTTGGTTCAGTTGACCTGCTGTGGTCCCTTCCTGACTCATTCTGTGATTCTGTGATGGGAGTAAATGAATAATATGGCAGTGGAAAAAGACAGTGAAAAGTTCTGCAGGATCTATACTGTGCAGTGTATCCATAAAAAATCTAGGAAAGGTCAGTGACGTGAAAAACTTCGCAAATAATACTAACTGATATGAGAGAGTAAGAAAGAAATATTGGTGAAAGATCCCATTATCTTAAGAATAACACAATGTCAACTGAAATTTAATGTAACTCAAATGTGAAGGGAAAAATACCCCTAAGTTTATTACAAACTCTTCGTTTACTAGTGGTATTAGAGAATAAGATTCCAAGTTTGTCATATAGACAGTTTTCTGAAAATTTCTTGTCAGTGCCCAACTGCAGCCAAAAAAAGTTAATCTAGAAATTAAATCTTAAACTGAGACTCTTTTCCATTCAGACTGAATCAATCCACCAGTACCTGTAAAACACAGTAGAAATTGTGAGGAAAATAACAGAGAACACAATAGAGAATAATTTTCCACCTCTGAATACTGCATGCTGTGCTGGTCCTTGCATTTTAAAGGATATAGAAGAACTAGAAAGGTTCAAAAAATGGCAACAGGCTTGTCTAAGTTATTGAACAACTTCACTTGAAGGCAGGATTAAACAGACAGGAATCCTTCAGACTGACAAAAGAAAAGCCTGAGGGATGTAGACCAGTGAGTGACATGACAGAGTGCATAATGATTGATCGTTCACAGCTTCATCCATTACAAGAACAAAAAAGATATGAAACAGAGATAACAGAATCTAAATTCAAAACAAAGGATACGATAACAGACCTGATGAACTCCTTTGTATATGCTGATGTGTTACAGGCATTTCCATCAAGATTGCATGAACTTATATAAGAAAAATCTGTGAAAGAGTGTTCAGTGCCCAGAAACCAACTCTGTTTCAGGAAGTCCATAAGCTGGCAAAGACTGAATGGTAGGAGAGACTCAGAGGAGGACCATGTTTCTCAGGCATCTGCATTTGATCATTGGTGGAAACAGAATACTAGGTTATCTGTAAATTTTTTATACTTCAATGTGGTTTGCTTATGTTCTTCTGTAACATTCCTTCAGTACTTAAAGCGGCTTATAAAAAAGTGGGAGAATGGCTTTTTACACAGGCAGATAGTGAGAGGACAAGGGGGAGCAATTTTAAACCAAAGGTGGAGAGATTTAGATGGGAGAAATTTTTGTCAGAGGGTAGTGAGCCACTGGGACAGATTGCCCATAGAATCTGTGGATACCCCGTCTGTGGAAGTGTTCAAGGCCATGTTGGATGGAGGTTTGAGCAACTTGGTCTAGTGTAAGGTGTCCCTGCCCACAACAAGAACTAAATGATCATTAAGGTCCCTTCCAGCCCAAACCATTCTAAGATTCTATGGTGGTCCATAACAGGACAAAGCAATTTCTATTGCAGGCCATGTTATATTTGCAGGATCCCTGTCTTATGGTTCAAGGGAATGTTATAGTGACTATGCTGTAATTAGTAAATATTCCTATGTTCTTGGCAACAGGGCCAAATATCCCAAGTTATGTATTTGAGCAATACTGTGCATGCAATAAAAGTGTAACTGTGAACATTTCCCTCTGGATTGTTGGTTACTCTGAACATGCATCACTGGCAGTATAACAGGGAACTAAAATAGTGAAAGTTACCCTTTTACATCCTTTTCAGACTCTTCTATGCTGCCAGAGCAATGTGGAAATGGTCTTAAATTAGTGAACATCTGGCTGTTCCAGCTTAAATCTGCCACTGTTTGAGAGGTAGTCCCTGCCCATTTGATTTCCAGCAGGGGAGAAGTGTGATGGAGATGGTAGGAGAGTAAACTTGTCAGTGATGTGGCCCATAAATGCATGCTGCAGAGCTACTTTCTTGATTTTAGGTGACAAAGAAGAATAAGTTGAAACAAATGACACAGAAAAATGTTCTTTACATTTGAGCTGTTTCAACAATGATTTGTTGTCCATCAGACTCATGAAGCTTAACTAATGCTTTGTGAACTATATCAACTAGGATATCCTTTTTCTTCAAATATCTTTTCCAGTTCGTTAGCCTGTAACTAAAATGTCTCTTGGGTAAATTACAAATTCTAGAAGCCCTATTAAACTGACTAACCTATAGTCTGTTCCCATCTCCACACTGCTTTCCCTTTTGTAATTTGGCAGGGTTATTCCTGTCAGTATGTTTTTTCCTATAAAAAGAGTTGATTATTTTCCACCAGCTCTGCACTTGACCTCACCCTTCCTGATGCAAATCTTAAAATTAATGGGATGCTACATGTATCTGCTAAATTTTGAATTTAAATCCAGGCCTCTTGCTTAATGACTCCACCAGGCCAGTGTCATAGATGTAACTGGTAGAGTTGATTTTTACTGATTTTTGGCTGGTTTTAACTTTTAGGTATGTGTTGTTAAAAATAACCATTAGCTGAGAAATAGAAAATGTATTTTCTACCATGATACAGGTATGCAGTACCATTTTTTGTGGGCTTATGGGAAAGCAAATAACCTCTAATTGCAAACTCACCTCTAATTGGAGTAGACTGTCAACATAAAAATCAAGCCTTGCTTAGCTACCCTTCATGGTGGCCTGATGTGCAACAATATGCAAAGCTTTTGTCCTGCAAAGACTGAGAGAAGTAATTCTAACATACAAGGCACAGATGCTTTCATTATCATTAGCAAGCATATTGGATTATTCATGAAAGTCCCACTTAGAGAGATAAGCAGTCATTTGCCATTTATTCCTTGGAGTAATTTAACTCAACATGCCACTTTTCACTTTAACTTTGTGGGAAGGTATTTTGACCTTAATAGTTCTTTTTATTAGCACATTACGAAAACTCTGTATCCATTTGCACCTACCTATCCAGCACGAGTTGCTGAGTATACATGCCTTTGGTATAGGAGGTCTTGCTAGGATTAGGTAAATGAGGAGCCTGGATTTAGGTGGAAGGGTTTTGAGGGGACAGGCTCTGTAGGGCCACCCCGCTTCAGCAAAGAGTAGGGAGACTGACATCCAGCTTGCAAACGTTGCTCCAGATGGAAGAGCTGAAGTGAATGAAAAAGAGTATGTTGTAAGAAAGGAAGTATTACATTAGGCATCATTTGTTCCACAACTTTCCTCTTCCTTCTTTCTTGCCACTACTTGGAAAGTTTCAGCACAGAGCTGTCTCCTACTGCTTTTTCTCTTAAGTCATTGGTCCCCTGTATGGTGCCACTGTTCCCCACTGTGCATAGAGGGGAGGATGAGCAAGGTCAGGCACTCCTTGACATGTCAAAGGATGGCAAAATTTGCCTTCCTGTGCTGTGATCTCCTCTCCAAAGAAAAGGTTGAATAAACTGAACACAGGTGAGTAGCCACCCATGATTTTTGCTTAAGCATGACCAGGTTGTAACATCAGTGAGTGCTCAGCTGAAGAGCAGGTAAAAGGAACACTTCCTAGCAAAATTCTCTTGCTTATTTGTATGGGATCAGGAGAGTACAGAAATGATAGAGAAAATTTTTTTCTCTAGTTTGTTTATGCTAAAGAGGCAAAATATATGTATATATGGCTACCTCTCCCAATTATGAGTGAGGTAGTGGTAAAACAAACTGTTATCTATTCTTGAAATCTGGTGTTTTGTGGCAACCTGGGTGGAAATGGGTAATTCCTATTTTGAAAAGTTCAGTTTGTTGACTTGCATTTCTCCTTGACTACAGATCTGCATGTAGTTATATGTCTGAGGGTTTTATATGCATAACACAATGAAATGGAATCTTAAATTTAAAAAAAACCACTAAACTTTACATTGTTATACTAAAAATAATCAACTGAAATGGCCTGCTTAGCACCTTTAACAGCTGTATTCTTCAAGATAGTTGGCTGTGGATTTTTTTTCAGCTTTTGATTTCTAAAGAAATAAAATAGAACATTGTAGAATTTGCTCTAACAAAATGTTTATTTCCACTAAAAAGTCACCTTATTTATATGTGATTTTTATGTGTATTATGCATTACAATTCTCTATGAAACTATATAGTATGTACAAAAATAACACCACAGGGATTTTTAAAATGGTTTATTGTTCCATGGACATTTTCCATAAAATGATTTATTTTTACAAACTTCCTCTCGCTTCACCTCTTTTTGGTTGTTCTGCTGCTCCCATATCTCTTCACTATTCTAATAAATGACAGTCATATCAAAAAGACAGATAAATAAATTAAATCATTGATTTAGAGAAGAAGAAATAATGGTGCTATAGAAACACACCTCAACAAGAAGCAGTGAAGGTTTGATTAGGTTGTTGCAAAGGGAAGAGCAGCTTCTTGGAGCTAGAGATTCATCTATTAAGTAGAAAGATCTCTGTATAACAGCCTCATTTTCTTCAGTTCCTATTTCCCCTTGTCTTGGCTCCTGTGCTGAAACTGTTATTGTGGCCATAACAGACATTTATGCTGTTTATGCTATCACCCAAATGTGAGCCATGATTAGTGTGCTTGCAACATGACAATATTGCAGAGTTGTTTATGGCAACCATTGACTGGGAAAGTGAATGGAAGGGAGGGACACCCTGCACTGCATTACAGCTCACACTGAAGCTGAGCAAGCTGCTCTGTTCCTTCTTCATGGGGAACACATCAGTTGCTTTCTCTCTCAGCTTGTACCTCTCTGACCTTCCTTTTGGATTCTGTTTGAAAATCCAAGGAGAAGAAAACACATTGAAGTGGCTTATGTAATTATTGCATTTCATTTTAAAATGACAAATGCTGTATGCTTGAATGTAAAGCAGTAAATATGCTCAGGCTGAACATTATGATAAATTCTATTGCACAGTAATGCAGGGCAACCAAGGCAGATTTTCTTGTTATTTCATGTTTTTGAAAGGAATTATAGATATTTCCTATATCCTATATCCTTTTTATATGGGCCAAAATTTGGCTTCATCAATTTGCCTTCATTTCTGCTCAGTTGTGGGTATTTTGAATCTCTGCCAATACTTCTGAACATCTACAAATAGAATTAAAGTACTCATTTCGCTCCACTAGATGCAGGAGAAGAGAATTGTTTTTTAGGTTTTTTCCCCCCTCAGTACACCATCCTAATTAAAAAAATAAAATTAAAACTGTCTTTCTTTACAAGCTAATCTTGCTTTAACACCGCACGTCAGAGATTTCAGGCTACTACTTTGTCTGGGACTGGTTTGTTTTTCTTCTGTCCTTAGTAGTTTTGTATGATCAGTAAATAAAAGAACTTTATGAATGTTCTTGTTTTATTGAAATGGACACATAAAGATTGGGGTGTCTATATAAAGTGCAGCACAGAATGCAACAAATATTTTTCATATGCATACTGCCTGATCTCACAGACCAGAAAAGGGCTTAAACAAAATGTCAGCTGAGAAATATGCTTGATTCTGTGTAGCCAATAAGCAACTACATGTTTAATTTTAAAGAAGCATTTTGACATATTTTCTGACATTTTAACCTTTCTATTATGGCACTGTCACTTTTTTTAAAAGCACTGTAGTGGCAATGTGGATTTATCAGCTACCATTTCCAAACAGCAGGCTGGTTTACTACTCTTCTACACACTGTGTCTTCTGGAAGTCCTAAAGTAGGGGGAATAAATGCCTCAGTGCTGATGAGAGTAGATTACATCTGTGCTGAAATGAATAAACTTGGTATCTAAATCAGCTCTTCCCCATTTTGACAGTTTATCACGTTATGATAGCTTTTTGTGTTCTTTTTTCCAGCAGAAATCTATTTATAGAAATTGTCCTCTGAGATTTAAAGCATCCTGTTACATTTTATAGAAGGTATAACAGCACAGTAACTATCAGCCTGAAGTCTGAGGAAGTGATTCCTTGATATGACAATGGTTGTTTTGCTTTAATCTTCCATCTCCTTTGTTTGTTACAAGTTGTGTCACAAGGAAAATATCATGCACCACAATGCATCTGGCCAGAAAGCTGTATTGCTAATACGTGCTGAGGTAATAAATGTCAATGCTAAATGGAGGACTGCAGCTCCTTGAAGAGCATTAGATAATGTGCTTCTCAGTCCTTGCTCAGATTTTGACTGGATTATCCCTGTAGTCATATCACTTTTCCAGATTTTTTTATTATTATCTTATTATCAGCTACACAAATATACATTGAACTGTACAATAAGAATGTAATGAATGGCAGGAAATTCTGATGTACTTCTGCCCTCCTTCATGAAATCTGTAGTTCTGTACTTCAGCACTCCTTAGTTTCTAAGATTTAATATGCAAATGAGCATGAAAATAAGTCAATTTCCACAGGTATAATCAGGAGAGATGGCACTCAGCAGTTTTCTTAGAAAGTAAAACTCCAGTGAAAGCACTAGGCAGACTCAAACTCTTGGAGACTCATTACTAGTAGCAGTACCAAAGACTCTTCCCTTGTATGCTGTCATCCTGCCCTCATCTTTAATTGTGAAATGCTTGTTCATTCCCCATATTTTAACTCTTTCCCGCATTAAGGAGAGGAAAATGAATGGCTAGCATAGAAGTAGCATTGTGGTACAAACGTTATCAAGTATATATGTTTCTTCTTTAGCCATGTTTCACATGCAGGTTAATTTTGTTCTTCCAGCCACAAGAGACATTTTTCCCCCTGTCCTTTGCAGGCAAGTTGGGGCTCATGCTGCATGTCCTCTGAGTATGGCAGAGGTGAAACATCTCTAACTCAAGGACTCTATTGAATCTACACCCAAAATTTCTTATATCCAATAAATGTTTGGAAAAAACCTCCCCTCTGGGATTATTATTTTCACCTAAAGGAGAACTTACCTCCAAAAATGCAATATACAAACCCAGAGTTTCATAGTTCCTACATAGCTTTTTCTTTGCCATTTTTTCTTCACAATTTTCTTTCTTCATTTTTTGTACATTGCAAGAAACCTCCTCAGGCAGACCACTGTCAGAATACAAAAGGCAGGAAAAATAAAATATGTATATTCTGGAGTGAGATTTTAGGGAAATCCTAAAGAAAAACAGTATTTGTCCCAATTCACTTTACAGTAGGAATGTAACATTTCTATAGGAGGAAATATCCCCCATATTCCCTTGGCAAAGGCTGCTGGACAAGAACTCTGTGGAAGCCAGCATTCACTTCCTATCTTTCAGTCTCACCTTTTGTTCCCCAAGAAATGTTTTGAGGTTTACTTGGAGGGTTAAAGTCTCTCCACAAAGCATGTGGAGCCATGCAGGCACAGGAAGGCGACAGCAGCACACGTGGTCACACTGGCCTGAGCGCAAAGGAGCGATGGAGCGCAGCTGCAGCATTTGCAGCTGTCCACCCACATCCTTCCTTCTCAGCTCATCTCTCACTCACTTCCTAGCCCACACCACAGAGTTTGGCTACTTGGTTCACATTTCCTGAGGTTCTGCTGGGTAATCTTAAAAGAAATGTGAAAGGTGCAAGGTAAATTCCACCAGTGATTGGTTGGAAGACAGCTACAAGTGCATGTCTTGCAGAGTGGGAGAATCCTCTTCCTACTCAGATACTGCATCTTCAGAACACTTTAGCTGGATCCAACAGAATTTCTCTGAATTTGTCACAGGGGAAGAAAATTAAACATACTCTGACAAAATTTATTGAATCCAGCTAAGTTAATTACTCTGCAAGAAGCTGTACTTTAATTTTTTTTTTCCTGCTTGTCTTACAAGTAGTATATGTTTAAACCACTTGACTCCACACTGTCCCTAAAAATAACAGGGGGGAAGTGCTTAAAGAGTTATTAACACCATCCACATTCGCTAAAATGTTTTTATAACCCTGAAGTTAACAACCTAGCAACTAAAACTAGCTAACTAGCAAAAGAGACCCTCCCCCAAACAAAAAGCCTCCAAACTCATGAAAGCAAACATTATATGGCAATGGGTTTATATTTTACCTGTGGAAATTACCTTTTATTAAGTAGACTTAACAAAAATAGTGCCAGTCACATACATCAATTTACACTGAAATAGCTGAATCAGTATTTATTCTGTAGACATTTATCTATAGGCAGTGAACCAAGCACTGCTGTGTACCTACCAAATATGGGGTTTTTTGAAAAGGATCAAGAACAAATGTTTCTCTCCAACCAGATGTGCTCTATCACTGTAGCTATCTTCTCTGTACAGTTGTGCTCCAGGACACAGAATCCCTGATTTTTCATAGTAGCAGCAAAATATTAGAATATTGGCAGACAAATACATAAAGCATAGAGCTAAATATTCTTACTGTCAAGCTGCAGAAAGAGGTCCTAAAGCTACATGGGAGTAACTACATTAAATTCAGTGGAATATGTGCATGTATCAAGATGACCTAGATAGAAGTCAGGAAGAAGCAGGGGATAGCTCTTCAAACCAGCCTTCTGCTAACCAGGTAAACTGACAAATATTAATTCCCTGAAAAAAATGGGCTTGACTTCTCATATGACCTTAAACACGACTTATATTATCTTAAATTTGTTCCTCTTAAAATTAATAATAGTACTTTACTCTTGTCTAGAGTCTGTTGGTTGAGGATTTTAGCTTGTCCTAACCACCCAATTAAAGGCCAGACTGTCCTAGACATGGAGAGATAGGCAGTAGCCAAGAGAGACTCAAAGGAAATCTATTTCCTTCTTGACCCTTTATAGGCCAGCAATGTCATATGATTCTACATTCTCCCAAGCTCTTTGAGGTAATCAAGTGCACAATGGTGCACAAAGGAGAGTTTCCCTTGACACTTACCCAGACTTAATTAATTTTCCTTGGTCAAAATAAGGCACATAGGACAAAAATCTTTTTTTATACCCTGAACAGCACACAAATGTTGAAAGGCAAATTAAAGCCAGGGGCCAAATTTAACTTACCTTATGACATCAGTGAGGGGTATTATAGCTATTTTACAAGTGGGTCAGGTTCATGTAAGTTAAGTGAAACTCTCAAAATTAAGTAAAAGGCCAGTGACAAAGATGAAACTACCCCCACTATCCTCACTATCAATCACCACACAGCAATTATTTCCATTTGTTTCATTTACTTTACAGTGCAAGGCAGAAAATATTTTTAAACACAATGGAAAAAACAGACCTCACCCAACAGACCAGACAACCCACTTTAAACAGCGAACATCATTAGCCTTAAGTACTTGATTCATGTTACACACAAATTTTTACAGGACAGAGAGGGTCAAAATCCAAAATATATTAAAGATCAGGAGATGGGAAGTGAGGGATATAATCAGATAGGCATATACTAAGCTCTCCAAAATAGTCTTTGTATCATTCTTTTAAATTACAGCACAGGGAAAAAGATACACCATTAAATGGTGATGATTTAGGATTAAGCACATTTACCCTTAGACAGGCTGAATATCATACACAGACAAGAGCCTGCTATTTTTGAATGGCATCAAATTGTGAATTGAAGCACAGTGAGTAGGAAAATACTGCAAAGGGGTTTGAAAGTGATTGCTCATCTGTGTAGTAAAATATATCCTCTTTAAAGTCCTGCTGTGACCAGTATAAAATGATCAGGGGTGAGAGTCTGCATGTGGTCTGCCAACGTGTAGGAAACAGGAGAGTCATTGTCCAAGGTAGGGCTGCACATTACAGTTACATGAATAAGCCAATACTAAATGGATAGAAAGTTATCCTACAAGTTAAACTTTTCTGAAATCAAGGTGGCTGTGATTTAAAGTTTTGTCTGATTAGAACAGGGACTAGCAATTTTCAAACAAGGGATGTCAGAACTGTAGTTTCCTTTTTCAAATTAGAAGAAAAGTACGATAGCAGGAGCTTGGCAGAAGCTCAGCGAGAGCAAGAGGGGTTTTTTCCCTTCAAGAGATGAGATGCTGCTAATTAGCTGAGTGGTGGTACCTTACCTCTGTGGCAGGCAGGCAGAGCTCTCTGCTTCTGCTGCTTGTGGTACCACAGGGAGCAGTGAGCCAGCCTCTTTTTCAGATGTCTCCCTTGGGGTGCAACATTCTGCAATACCTGCAACATCCCTTTACCTGCTATTCAAACCTGCCTGCTTGCTGACTTGAGTATTGCCTCAGGAGTCCTTGATTTTCACAGTCAATATTTGATGTGGTTAATCTACTTGTGTTGTCAGTGACATCCTCTTGACGTATGGATGACATATGGCGAGAGAAAAACATATGCTGGAAGCTTTATATTCATTTCTCTGAGGGAGTTTCCCAGTGGTTGTTCTACATGGTTGTGAGAGGTTTGGAGTGCCACGGCCCAGGGCACCAGGTTTGCCCCCAGCTTTAAGGTTTTTGTTAGCACCCATGTCAGAAATACACCTAGGAGCCATGAAATTTAATATTCCAGACTTTTTTTACATGAACACGCCCTAGAAAAATTGTCAGAATCCAAGCTAAAGGCAAAAAATGCTGCTCAGCAGAGTAATGGACTTGCACAAAGCATACCCTCAGTTGTCAGCTGCACCTATCCTATAGCTGGACCCCCTTACAAGGCAAGAGGGGATATCCTGTAAACAGAAAAGAATGCAACTCCCAAAGGTTACTTTTCTATTTTCAGCCACACCTTATTTCTGAACATCCTATTCAAGCTCTAAACCCCTGTTTTTATATGGAAGAGAATATCTGTTAAAGCTTCAGCTTTAATTATTTTCTTTTGTTCTCAAGTGTTTACTTTTCCTCAGACAAGTGTGGGATCTTCTTGGGCTCCTCTTGCTGTGAATTCACAGGGTGTACATTAAAGGATATTTATGCAGCTGTAAAGGCAGATAAATATTAAATAAGAATGGAGTTCTCATACCCATTATATCAAGCTACCAATGACAAGGTATCCTATCATCTTGTTACTTCAATCTGGCAGGCATTTGTGAATTTTCAGGTTTTTAGATGTTGCTCATCTTCAACCAGCTGCCACAAATGGAGCCAAAATCTATTTCAAAGGAGAGTGTGAATTACTGTGTGAATTACTCCAGCAAAAGCACTGGAGAGCTCTAAGGGCTTCATATGCTATTGCATAGAATCTTTTAATTTTCACCATGCAAATTAAAAAAAAAAAAAAAAGCTGTCATGGTTTGAGAGAAAGTTATTTTCAATATAATATGATATAAATAATTACACCAGTGGAGGGCAATGCAAATGTGAACTTAGCTGCTTTTTGAAAAATTGTCCTTTGAAAAATGAGAGAATTGGGAACAGCTGGCCACTGGCAGGGACACTCTTTTTTGTAGGCTCTGCTACCCCAGAGAACTGTTTTGTCTCTGAATGCTGAGGCAAAGGGAATGTGGGATTAAGTTTAGTACAAAGCCAGATTTTCTTGAGTTTTTGGCAGAATTATAAAGAGACAAGATCAATAATATTCTTTTTTGGAGGTAGGTAATAGTTACAGTTCTAACTTCTGAGAATGAGATTGGAAGTGTGAATTATAATTTAAAGGAGTGGTTTTAAAGGAATAAAAAGTGCCATAAAATTGCTTTCAAAGCTATAGGAATAGGACTGGATTTTGGGATTCGAGGGTTGCAGATATTTTGTAAAGGCATGTTCTTGACAGATGTTTTGGTTTTATTAGGGTTTTTTTTGGGGGGGGGGATGGTTTTTAGTGGAGAGCAACAAAATGCTTTAAAACAGGTCTGTTCTGGCAATGTATAAACCTTCTTTGAAATTCAGCTCACAGAGAAAATGTGAAAAAAGTGTTGGTGAAATCTTGTCAGCAAGAAGGGAACCATGTATTGCCTCCACTTCAGCCTGTCTGATGACTTTATTGTTTTAGACAGTAAACTAACTGCTGGCTTGCCCTTTCACCTTCTGTCCCAAACAAGTATTGCCCAAAGATATTGAAGTGTTTTTGCCTTGTGAGATAAAATTGAGCAGTGTGATTTTTTGGCAGAGGTTAAGTGTCCAACATCAAGTAACAGGGCTTTTGGCCTGAAAAATGGCATCCAGTACTACTAGACATAATAAAAACTATGGCTTCTGCCGTGAGCATAGGTCAGTAAAAGACCCCTGAAGTCTATAGAGTTTCTACTAATGGAACTGGTCCAATAATTTAACCATTTGTCTTGACTCTTTTAAGCCTTGCATGCTATCTAGTAATTTATACTGGTGCAAAAGGAGCAGAAAATGAAATTCAAAACTCCTGGGGAAATTAAAAATATTTCTGGTTTTTTTTGGGGGGGGGGGTTGGTTTTTTTTTGTTGTTGTTGTTGTTTTTTGGTTTTGTTTTGGTGGGTTTTTGAGCAGCAGCCCCAACAGCATTTAGTACAAGATCTGCACATATCTGTCTTGTCTGGCAAATATGATCCAGATTTGACCTGGGCACACAGCTGCACTATTGTCAAAGTGGCCAGAGAACATGATACTGTGGTTATACAAGCTCTAAGAGATGATACCTCACATGGAGCCTATTTCAATAAAGTCTCTCCATTAAAATGTTTTGAACAATAGAGAAGGCTTATGCTGTTCAGCATTTTGTGCCAGATGAATATGGTATTTCCAACCATCAAATAAATCTCATAAAATCACATTTTCTGTCCTTAAGAGCTTTGCTTCTTGTCCCTTGGTTTTACACAAAACTTTGCACAGCAACAAATGTTGAAACTGAGAGAAAACAATGTTGAAAAAAAAGAACAATAATAGTGTAATAGTGCTTTGTCTGGTATTTCGACGACTGCCTTTTTCCTGGCAGTGGGGCAAGAAGTGAAGTTATTGTTCAGATTGATGATAAATAGTTGCATGTTTTAGCCAATGCGCAGAAAAACATTAGGGTTACTTTTTTACAATCATTCCCTATTTGTACAACCAACACAGTAAATATTGCCAAAATGTAAGAAAACAAATCCATCTGCCTTTCAGCAGGAGGTACAATCTAGGCAGCATAAGACATAATTTTGGTTTGGGATTTTTTTATTTGCACTACCCCCCTCTTTAATTTAGTACGCAGTGTGATACTCTTTGCAGTGCTTTCTGCAGCAGTTCTGTATTGGTTTTCCTCCATGTCTTTTGATGAAAAGTCTGTGATCATTTCAGACAACTGAGGAAGTGCTTACCTGAGACATTGCTTTCTTCTGTATTTGGTAGTATGGTATTCATCTCAGTTTCAGTTTCACCTCAATGTTATTAGTTACACAGCTCTTCCTCTGGAACATGTTGATCCTGCAAGTTGTTTGATGTTGATACTGTCCTGCACAGGCCTCAGTGGAGCCACTGGTACAATCTATTGCCCACACAGAGCAACCTGCAAAGTCAGGGCTTTGATTTGCTCAGTAAATTGCGGTTTGCAGTTCCCCTGGAGAACCTAGGTCATCATCTTGTTTCTTCTGCATTCATTCTGTAGCTACATTGCAATATGTATGTTTGGTATAAACTGCAATATTTAGGTTAGCAGGGTAGCTTTTTGGCACACATCCACAATCAGTGTAAGTAACAAGGTGTGAGGCACTAAGAGCTAAACTGAAGTTTATGGTCACCGATTCTGCCAAGAGCCTGACACAGTGCAAGGATTTCAATTTTGTGCAGTAATTTACAGTGACACTGTTATGCAGGAAGCCCTACCAGTCAAGCTCAGTCTTGCTAGGATGTGATTTTTGCTGATTTTCATTTAATGCTTTAGGTTTATTTTCAGTGTCAGAAGCATCCTTTGGTTTCAGGCAGGAGATGATTTTAAGGGGTGTGAGTGATCCTGCACTGATGGTTTATGTTTTCATTAGGATTTAATTTTTTATTCCCTAGTTCTTTACAGTTAAAAAGCTGGTATAAATTCAACAATCTTGGCTGTACTGTGGTTAGTATCAAGAAACAATGCAATTATCCCATGCAGTTATTCATACCAACAGTCCAGAGAATGAGGAGCCTTCAATTTTACTCTAGCTCTGCTTTCAAAGAGATTTCATTGCTTGGGAATACAGAATGATTTAGATCCTTTTCAGTCCCTCTTTGATTCTGAGCCTAAATTTAACTTCTCTGCTTGACACAGCCCTGCTTTCTAACAAGGTTAGCATGACAGCCCCAATTGTGTTTGGTGTACATTTAGTCCTTTCCCTCGGTAAACTGTTATACTGAATGCCAATCGAAGATAACACAAAAAGGACTTCTTGAAAACAAACCCTTTCTATCCATCAAAATGGACTCTGAGCAAAGGCCTACAAAAATAAATATTTGCATTTCTTCTTGCTTAGACCTTTGCCTTTCCTTGAAGGTTTAGTAAATTCCTATCAACCTTGTTATTTCCTCCTTGTACTGGGAGACTTTGATTGCTAGTTAGAGCTTCTCCAGCAGAGAAGTTCTACTCCAGCTGCTGACAGGTCTTTAAATCCTATTTCTTTTCCTCATCCTGAAGTTCTTCAATTAGTTATTTTTCTCTTTGATCCCAGGCCTTGGCCTGGGTAGAGCAATCCTTGCTAGCCAGATTGCATCTGGTTAGATTGGATCTGGCTAGCAGAGCAGGAATATTCTCCAATAGCTCCACTCGTCGTCCCCATAGGAAGTCTCAAGTCTGTCACGATTTTATTTCTTCTTTCTTCCCCCCTCATCTCCTTATCCTTACCCTTTACCAGTACGTTAGAGACTCCTATTTATAAGTAGGAATATAGGATGTTATATATAGGAGTTGGGGAGATAGCAGAAAGGGAGACTTCAGAACAATAAGCACATCGATTTGAAAAATGTTGGGGAATAGTGGAAAGATATTAACAATAAAATTGCCATAATATGGAAGTGTTTTGTATTCATTTTTCTCCTGCTACAGATGCTTGTCAAAAGCTGGGCTTCAGATGCTAGTTTCCATATACCAGAATGAGCTGAATTATACAGTCAAGTACTTTATTAGGTCGGTGTCATGTCTTCTAATGGCTCAAGTCAGCATTGCTTTTTTGAGAATACTTTTATAGCTTGCCTGAAGCTTTCTAATACATTTATTATAAAGCACAGGTAGGTAGGCAAAAATTTTCAACCCTGAGTGGATGCAGTTAGACACCCTAAATCCATCTCTAGGCACTTTAGGAAGTGTGATTTTCAGAGCTAGGGAGCATAATAACACATTCAAAATAATTTTGAGCATTAGATACCTTTTTAAATTAAGTGTACTTTCAAGCTCTGAAAATTTTGACTATGACAAAGGAGAGTTTTAGACTATATATCCATTTTAAAATATTTCAGAGCTGGATGAAACTCCGATTATCTAATATATTTTTTTTCCATTCTGACATAGGACAGATTTCTGAGCAGCCATTTTCCAGTAACCTCTTGAGTCTTAACATAAGACTAATGTAAAAATCAGCCTTTCACCTTCCTGTGGTCTGCAGTATTACTGGCTATATTACAATGTCTTGCCCAAGAATAAATGTTCTTCAAGACAATATTTTTGACAACTGCTTTTCATGGAGTTCAGTAGATCAACTAAATCAAGGTTTTATTATTGAAAAAAAGAAAGTGGGGGCTGTAATTGCACTTCCTTCCAAATCTAGAAGAACATCTATTTTACAGATTTGGTACTCAGCTCTGAACTTATATAGGAGTTTGGGATTGCTTTCATTTGAAAAGCAACCACAGACTAAGCCACCACAGTATTTGGTTCTTAAGGAAGCACAGAGAAAGGAAAAACCTATGCAATTGAATTGCACATAGCCAATCTTTGAAAGTTCCCTGTTCACCGTCTAGATTGCCATTGGTGGCAACCTGAGTCTACTGCTACCAATTCCTGTGCCAGCAGGACCTTTCCTGCAATGTGTTGCACTATGGAACATTAAAAATTTAACACGGAAGATTGTGAAAAAACTCCTTTGTGAAAAGCAAAATATCATTCATGAGAGATGCTCAAAGACTAACCTCTGAACTGAAAAGGCAGTTTAACTTTATTATGATGATTTGTTTAATAGGAGCCTTATTCTGCAAACATTTATGCATGAGTAGCTTTATGTAAAGGGGTAGTTCCATCAAGCTAGATTTTTCTGTATTACTTTGTTTAGGTGTTGGGACAAGGTCAAATATCTCTTGTGCCTTCTCTGTTTTCCTTTCAATTTTGTGTAGCTTCTAATGTTATTTGTTTAGCTCCCATCTTTGTGTCTCTGTATCTCTGTTGTGACTTCAAGCTCTCAAAGCTGAATCTGTCTTGCTTTGCACAGATCATTGTTAGGCCTTGTGCTGGTACCTGGTAGATGACTGCAGCTATTACAACACAGGAAACACTAAATACAAATCCTGAAACAAATGACAGTGAGTAGGCTAACGTAGCTATCTAATCTGTATTAACTTCAGTTGCTTGGAGAATGATAGTGTAGGAGTGAGTTATGCTGCTCAAGTCTCAGACGGTGTCCTGCAATAATGCACAAGTAGTCTCAAAAGGATTGATTGAAGCTTCAAATGCCAGAATTTATCTAGCTACAAAATAAGTAGCAAAAAAAACCCCCAGATTAAAAGAAGATTATTATCAAGTGAGTAAAATGTTTTAGAACTTATTTTAATTCCTCTGTTGCCATACATACGAACCCAGTTTTCAGATGCCGTGGATCAAAGTCCAGGTGTATGGATGCCATTAGTACTTTCTGGAGCGGCAGCACCGGCCGGAGGTGAGGTGTAGCTCTCCCACCTTCCTCCCTGACAGGACCAGGCATCCCTCATCGCCCAGCCCCCAAAGTTTTGAGGCTGGAAGGCAGCCGGCCCGGTGGTTCCGAGCAGCCGCTTGCTTGCCTTCTAGGGAGATTCGGTTCCCAGCTCCGGGACAGGGAAGGGACTAGCGTATCCCACCGGTCCTGCTGCGTTCCCCTGAGCCACAGTGCCCCTAGAGGTGCCGACGTGGAGCTTGCCAGCCCGCACCGAGCCGGCGCCGGGCTACCCGGGAGCGACCTCAGCCTGGCCCGACTGTCCCCTCGGGCCGGGATTGCTCCCGCCACCGCCTCCCAGCCCCCGGCAGTCGGCAGAGGCGGCCGCGGAGGCCGGGCTCCCTCTGGGCGGCAGGAGGTGAATGGCAAGCGCCGGCGTCTCCCTCCCACACCCCGGTGTCGGTCTCGCCTCCTCCAGCAGCAGCAGTAGCGGGTCACCTCTGCGCGGCTGAGCCGAGCCGCGCCGCGCCGCGCTGCCTGCTGGCCGCAGGGCTGCCGGAGAGGCGGCTGCCGCCTCCCCTGCCTACCTGCGGCTTGCGGTGACATTGGGAGGGGACTGCCGAGGGTGGCGCCCGGGGCAGGAGCGCCCGTGCCCAGAGCCAGCCGCACCTCGCCCCCCCGGCGGCGGCGGGGAGTGGGGTGGCGGACGGGCTCGGCTCCGGCTGCCTGGGCGCGCAGCTCTTCATTTCCTCTCGCCGTCCATCGCGCTGCTGGAGGCTCCGGACTATAAATAGCAGCTCGCCCGCCGCCGAGCGTCTCCCGCACTCACCGGGGGAAAGTGCCGCGCCGGCCGCCCCGCTGCCGGACAGGTACAGCCGCTCGGGAGGGGTGCGGGGGCTCTTGCCGCTGGCCAGTGTTTGTTTCCTTGTTTTCCCCGCGGGCTCCGGCACGTCAGGAGAGATTAGAAGCCGAGAATCGGTTCCGGTAAAGTCCCTCCCTTTTATTCCCTTATCAAGTTTCTTAAGGTTACAGCCCGCCGGACGCGCAGCCCTGGCAGCGGGAGAAGGCGTGTTCGCCGGGGGCCGCGGCCGCCGCTGGGCGAGGGCTGATCCGGGCTGGAGTGCGCCGTGGGCGGCTGCCGCTCTCCCGCCCCCTCAGGGCCGGCGCTGAGGGAAGGAAGGTGGCCCGGCCGCTCCAGAGACCCCTGCCCGGCTCGCCGCCGCCCTCCGGGGATCACCGGGAGCGCGGAGGAATCCGAGCTGCCAGGGCAGCTTCCAGCTAGGACGCGCCGGGGATCTCCCCTAGTTTCTCCCGACGGCGGCGGCGTTGCCCGCCGGGAGCCTGGATGCCGCCTTGGCCGCGGTGCCGGCACCACCGTGCAGCTGTGGCTGTGGCCCTTCTGAAAGCGTATCGGGGGGTCTCGAGGGCCTTATCTGCGAAGGTTTTGTATCGCGTTCGAAAGTTGGGGATACTTGGGTGAGGGTAGAGGTTTCTGTGGGTGATGCTAAGGGTTAATTTGGTGGAGTAATCGAGCTATAGGATCCCCATCCCCATCTTGCAAAAAGCAGTGTTTGCCGAGATGGAATGGAAACCACAAGAAAGGTATTACAAATAATAAAGTTGAGCAGAGTTGTAACTTGAAATTGTATCAGCCAGAAACCGGGGAGAGGGGGGGGGATGATGATGATGATGATGTTCATTTTCTGATCTACAATCGAGTAGAACTCTGTTTTCTTTTTCTGAAATGACACAGATTTTGAAGCATGGATGGTAAAGCTTGGGACTCCCTGCTTGGTCCCCAAAACAAACCCAGTACTTTATCCAAAATAGAAATAATAGGATCAAGTCTTTGTGGACTTGTGTTTCCATCTGATGCCTAATTATGTTTCCATTTATCTTCCTTGCCAGAAGAAGTTTACTTGTTTATTTACCCATTAATCATGTGTTAAAATAGATATACTAAAATCAGGGCATGCATATGCCATTTAAATCTGGCTTTCAATCTCAAAGATGAGAACATTTTCAGTCTTTACTGGCTTACAGGCACTCTCTGTACGTAAATGATGCCTACATAGTAAGAATGATGGGGAGAATGTCTCTCAGTCTGTATCAAAGAAAGAGTATGTAAATAATTAGTTACTAACAAAACTTCTGTTTGGATAAGTATTTGCAAGTGTGATATCAGTTTTTAAAAAGGCCGTTTTCTAGCCACTTGATTATTTTCAATGTTTTTATTTTACTTGATTAAATTTGAGCTAGCTTTAAAGCCCTGCAGTATCTCAGATTTTTTTGTTCTGTGAACCTGTATATTGGATGGCGTTTGTGTATGTAAGCCCTCATTACTGTATCTATCCATGCAGGACTGAATGCTGTTTACTTCACACATATTGATAATTCCACCAAAATTAGGATATAAGTCATAAGATTAGTATGAGCAGCAATTAATCCTGTGAGATTTTTTACAGCCCTGATGATCTAAGTGGCAGCGTTACTACTTCAGAGCCCTATTTTTGGTTTTTTTCTCCCTTCTGCTTTCTGACAGTTTCTACAGCACTCAAGATTAAATCTTTCTTATACCTCTTTTCTTTTACTGGCTTTCTTAGACTGACTGACGCTTCAAGTTCCAGTTTTCCATGGGTTCCTCAAACCTTGCAAGTGCAGCTGATCCTTCTTTTGCTCTGGTTTTGCTTTCTCTGGAGAGACTTATCTGTGAGGCTGCTTTAGTTTTTTTGATCAAACAATTCTGTCTTCTTCAGCCTAAGGTATATCAGTTTGAGCAGGTGTATCCAGGTGCCTCTTACAAATCCTCCTTTATGATCTATAGTCTCCTTATTTTCTGATCTGACAGAAAGATTTCACATTAGGTGAAGGTTTTGTGAACCAAAAAGGCAAGATTAATACTCCACTTAGTGCCTGGAAGTCTACTGTACTGTAAGACGACAAAAAAAACCCAACCCCAAAACCCCAATAAAAACCACAGGAGTGGAAGACCTGGCTGGATCATTGAAGTCTGACAGTGCTGCTGGCTGACAGTAATGAGTGGAGGCTGTGAGGGAGTCTGCAGGTGAAATAATTTTTTGAATAGGCCGAGGCCTAAATTCACTGTGAATTTTTGGAGGCAAAATAGTGGGATTGATAGGTATGCTGAATTGTTTAGCTTGTTATGGATATATATTTTTAGCACATGACTTTTGCAGAGAAATACTAAAGCAATAATTTTTGAAGTTATATAACAGATTTACAGGAGTAAATAAGAATGCTTATTGAGACAAATCCAAAGGTGGACTCTCAACACTAAAGTTTCTTCAAAACTTCTGATGACTTGAGGCAGCATGCTTAAACCCTTGGGCAGTTAGCTACATGTCTCTCCCTAACTTATATTTTCATAACCCTTCCTGTATGTCAAATGTTCTGACTGATGGAAATTTTTAGGAGGGCTAGTTTTGCTTGACTTATTAAATATCTTGTATTACACTAATATTGTTATTGTAGATAAATGGTGAATGTTATTTATTACACTATTGAGAAAGGATTCTTTGTTTGAAGTAACCTGAGCTGATATAACTCAAATTCTATGAAATACTTTTCCCTGATTTTTCTAGTTTACTTATAAATCTCACTTTGAGTGTCAAAACATGAGCTGGACAGAAGGCTGAAAAGTTACTTGGGATGAGTTGGCAGTCCTGGCCTTATCAGGCCTTGGGTCTTGTCTATTACTTACCCTGGGTTTGGGGGCCCTCCCCGCACTTCTTGATTTCACCTACAAACCTGCCAATCTCACTGCAAATTTGTCCTGAGTTCTCCATTTCTATCTAGCAGCAGTCACAGTTGATCTCGCTCTCACTGTCTTTTGTGGTTTTTTTAAGGGAATGCCTCATTCTTCCTTAACTTAGTTGGGTAATGATCTAGTCAGCTTCTCAGGCTCTCCTGTCCTGGATAGTTGATATGTTATAGAAAACCTGAGGCAAACTGTGAAAGGCCAGCTGGATTGCACAGAGTTTGAATGTGGTGCTGGACTTCAGCTCAGAGACGTCTTCACAATGTTACGGGATTTTAATTAAAAAGACTTGCTCGTCTTCATACAAAATCCATGCTGACAATTCTAAAGAGGGCTTGAGGTTTGTGGATTTCAGTTTCTCGCTGTTTGGAGGGCTGTGCATTTACTCTTTGACAGAAGAGAAAAAAGAAGTATAAACTACTGATGTAGAATTCTCTAGTGCATGTTCTCCATAATCTGCAAAATCTGTTGATTTGGGCAGTCAGTAGCAGGTCTTTCTGGGGAAGATTTTTCCCCATTTTTTCTGTCATCATAAATTAACTAAATATGGACAGAATCTCAAAGAGCAAAACAGATTTAAGCAATCCATTCTCCTATGAAAACTGCTGTTAGGAGACAGGATACATTGTCTGTCTTCCAAGTCTTATGTACCTTTTTGGCAAGGTATACTGAAATAACGTACTGAAAAGTGGACGTCTTATATTGTACATGGTATAATTATTAATTTGTCTTGAGAGGGAGTGAATAGAACAAACTGTATCTGCTTATTCTGTAGGTTTTTCAAGTTTATAATGATAAAGTTTGCTTATGTGTTTCAGTAATGGGTTTTGAATTGTTTGATGTCAGTGTTGGTATGACTTTTAAGAAATAGAGTTATTTCTGCTTCTCAAGTGTTATAGATCCAAGGTCTAAAGAACTTGCCACACTTCAGAATCCTAAGAGACTGGGCAGGAACGTTCTGTTTACGGTTGCTTCAGTTCTCTCTCTGCACAGGAGGTTTAAAATTTGGTTTGGATGTTAAAAGCCTTTTTGTCTCAGTCTGGCAAACTAAGTCTCTTCCTATTTGCCAGTGAATTTGCCCCACAGGTTCCTTTAGATTGTTTTTAATGTTGAACCTGGCTCTATTTAATGAAAATACATAAGAAAACACAAGCTAAAGGTGCTTACTTGACATAGCACTGTGTCAAAGTGTTAAATATGCTGCTGTTTATCAAGGTCACTTTGGCAGGCTGAGTTTGTGCTCTGTTACTGAGTGTCATGGCATTAAAAATCAAATCCATCTGTGCTTTTTTGATGGATGTCCTGTGTTCTGTTTTGTATCCTGTTTCTGTGAAATTTCACCCTGTGACCCCAGTGGAAATATATCCCAAATAGGGCAGTAAAGTCAGTCTGGGGAGAGCTTTCTCTTAAACTTAACATATATAAATAACTAAACCACTTTCCTTTGTATTAATTTCTTTCATTCTGTTATCCGTACTCTTGTCAGTCATAGTTTCTTGCTGCAAAAACACTATTTTGTCAAATAGACTGAAATCTCTTAATATGAGGCACTAGGAAGACCCTGTGTTTTAACATGACTGTAAGAGGTGGATATGTAATGGACAATTAAGAGGAAGAAAGTCATGTGGGGAAAAAGATTTTATTGTATTTTCACAGCTGTTCATGGACCATCAAGTTTGTGTATTGTTTGTTTAGTCATCAAGCGTGATCTTAACATATTATACAAATGCTAGTAAGATGCATGAAACCTAGAGTGCACATTTCTGTAATGAAAATGGCTCAGAAACATGCAAGTGGGTGTAAAATCTAGGTGTTAAATTTGGTTTGGTATCTTGTGCATATTTGTGCAAATGGAGCATTAAGAATGCTTCAGCTCTGGTGTTGTATGGTGTTTCTGTAGCAGCAGTAACAAGTTCTGTTTGTTTTGTGTTTGTGTAAGTGGCTGAAGAAGACAGCTGTCAGTAAAACTGAGTTTTCTAAGATGAAATAACTTTCTCTGCTATAGAAATATAATTTTGGAATAATGTCTTTAGTGGGTTATTCCATTTTATTCTGTAAATGAGAACAGGGTTTGGTACACGGAGTATGAGATACTGCATTTGTAGTAATGTCAGTCTGCTACTTTTATAGTTTTAAAAATCTGCTTTCAATTGATAAGAAGATCTTTAATTTTTCAAGTCAATAATCTAGAAGTTGTAGTGTCTGAGAAGTGCCTTTTTGCTTTATCCTAGTAAGAGTGTGGGTTGGGTAATTTTTTTCCCCCCTTCAAAAGGCAGCTATATAGCTCTGCTGTATTTGGAATTTCTGTATTACTGCCTGTCATGACACAGAACTTGGGTGACTTTTGTAGAACGGCCATGGGGCATAGCCTTTCTAGGTTAGCTGGAAATGAGAATTCCACAATGTTGCCTCTGTGTGGAAAGTGGATTGTAAAGCAAACTCCCCTTCAGTCTTGCACAGCAGCTCTTTCCAGGATGTAACCAGGATCATCAGATGCTGGCCCAGCCATTGAAACTTGCAATAAAGACAGAGGATGTAAATGAGGGAGAAACACCTGGTGAAAAAGAAAGTAAATATTGAAGTAAGTGTTCTCAGTTTAGACTTGCAATTGAGAAATATTGTTCAATTTGTTCTATAATTTCTGTACAAGCACAGATGCTTAACTTGCATTAACTTTCACTCAGTAAATCTACATTAACATTTTTACAAATGATTCATATTTGATAATTGTTTAGCCATAGAGTCACAACAATTATGAATTACATATTTTTAATGCTAGGAATTTTTTTTTGTCTTTCCTGCTGTCAGTATCATATTTAAGTTCTGCTATTTTGTTTCAGCTAGCCAACATCAACATTTTCTCCTAGGAACTGATAGTTTCCAGGTAAGACAAATAGAAGTGATGACTGCTGTTTTATGGAAGTTGTTTTGGTTTTGAATACCACAGGTGACAATAGTATGAAGCTTGGAATGTATAAATACAGCCTACACTAGGTAAGAATGTAAAACATGAAGAATAAAAACATTTGGAATTCTTTATGAGCCCAATAGAAGCTGCCACATTTATGGCTCATTTTGTAGATAAGAGTATTTTTACTGCATAGTCTCCTCTTAGATATGAGGTCACTTATTTTTCATGGTCTTAATTTTTCTTGACTTTACCTTGTTTGAGTCAAGGGAATATGTTTGGGCACTTACTGTAAGATAGCTGGTATACTGAAAATAATGTCTGCACTTTTATTGTGGTTAGCTGGCTTGTGTTTGTAGTTAGTTATTGGTTAGAAAAACCACACATTGTTGAAAAGGTTATGTGAGATGTATATTTTTACCTGTAGGACAGAAGCTGTCAACTTATGAAACAATGATGGGTGAGACTTCATTTTAACATTTTATACCCGTATTATAGCCATTTATAATTTATCTAGGATGATCTGGTATGCATATATTGTTTTTAAAATAAAAATACTGGAATTGTACATAATCTGATGTCATTGCATGAGTCTATCTTTCACTCAGAGAATGTGTATGTGTGTGAACTTATACACACACACACACATATATATATTCCCCCACCATATAATATATATATATATTCCCCCATCCCGAGTTGCTGTGGATATAAGTCTTCTTAGAAATGGCAGGATGTGTGAGTCTTAAAAAGCTCAAATGTATCTTCATGTTCTTCAAGAGTTGCAAGTTAAGTGACAGTGGGAGTTGGGAGAGTTGTCTGTGAGCAAAGTACATCCTTTGTTAGTAAAGTTTGAAGTCCTTTCAAAGTTTTCCTTGAGCAATGCCTGATGATACAAAAATTCTGCCCAGAGTGGAGAAAATAACATTTACAGGAACCTTTAAATCAGTTTCTGTGCCACCAAGATGCGATAGCCTAGAGATAAATTTCCCTATTAAAGCATAAAAGCAAGAGGGATCAGAGGACCCAGCCTGTAAAGGTTGTGTGCAGAGCTCCTGAACTGCTTTATTATGTATTTGCAAGTGAAATGAGAAAGCAGTTTGATGTAACACTGTGAAAGCTTTACATTTTTATAAATTGGATTTTCTCTCTGACAAAAATGAAACGTCTGGTCACAATAGCTTCTTTGCAACTATGTACTGCAAAAAGCCAAGCTGTCCACATGCTGAGGTTATTAAATGAATTTAGGCTGTCAAAATATACATGGAAATATATTTAGTACCTTGCACTAAAATTGATCAGTAATTAATCTTATGGTAAATGAAGAAGACTGTACATACAGAAGGTAAAAGTCAGGATATGCTGAATATGTTTGAGGAAGGAACATTTTATAAAATCCCAACTTTTGATAATGACTTCTTTTAAGCAGAAGACACAAAAGAACTATGAAGTAGTGGGAGTATTTGGTGAGGAAACACTTCCCCCTCCTTGCTCTTTGTTCATACTATTATGCTTTTCACAGAAGAAAATGTTCGGTACCATTGATATCTGTCACATCAGTGTTTTGAAGATAATGTGAAAGATTTACCAGCAGAAAATGTAGATAAGTAAAGTAAACCTGTGCTTACAGACTCACTGAATCTATGTATGGACCCCTATGTTCATGTAGTCTTTGGAAAGTTCAGCCTTAACTTTTATCATTCATAGTTTCAGCAAAGGAAACCTGGCATAAATTCTCCTTGGCAGCTCTGAATCTTAGTTGTTGCTTGAACTCCAGCAGTAAATTGAGATACCATGTCTCAGTATGGATTGTTTTGGTTCAGCATTCACAGCTGTTTTTGTTCGTTTGTTTTGACTGGTGTTAATGGAATGGCAAACTGTGGTAATCTTCCACAAAAGTAAAAGAATGCTAAGCACCAGTTTATCAAAAAAGGATTGTGGATGCCCATATTAATGTTAATAGCAGTTGTCCTACAATTTGCAGCTGATGATTGATCTAAAGATGTGTGGGAACCTGACAGAGCAGATCTCTGACAAACGTAGAATGTGAAAAGTCACTGACTGAGTCACAGGGTGAAAGGAATAGAGACACTGAAGCAAGATTAAATGGTAGCTTATTTTAGACCTGTATAAAAGGTATTGCAGAAATAAACTTTCTGATCTGATGTCCAAAGATCTCACCTCCAACGATGATTAGAAGGAAAATGAAATCCTTTGGTCCAGTATGGGTTGTGTTTTATAACCCATGGGTGAACACTGAAGGAATTACTGATGCTGATCTGGGAAGCAAAGTGGTAAACCCCAGTTTAAGCAAAGAAAATAGTCTTCAGAGGTTCTGGGAACAAGTCACTTCTTACCTGAGCAGTGGGAACAAAAGAAAGTCCACCCATCTGGAGTTCTCTAGTTGTTTTTTCTAGTAGAACCAAACCTTGGGGCCTTTGTCCAGCATTTATTGGCTACCATATTTATATATATCTGATACTTCACAAGAAAACATGCTACAATTTTTTCCATGTTACTGTGAGAAGATACATTTATAACAAGTATTTTAAACACCTAATTCAGCGCTTGCTCTACTTGTTGAACAGCTTGTTAATGAGGTGTCCTAGAGTTATCTATGAATATTTATTAAGATTTATATCAAGAGTAAAATATAGAGAAATTGTACTCCTTTTCAAAAGAAAAATGATGATTACTTATTTTCAGTCTCTGAAATTACCTTAACAATCAATTTTGGTATGTTAAAATAATTATATGCTTATGAATTTTACCTGAAACAGAGATCTGATGTTTATGGCTTCTCTTCTTTTTGGGAAAGGCTTTTTTTTACCCTTTTAGAGAAAGAAAAGCTACCTTTATCCTCATGAACTGTTCCAGATGGGGTGTGGGGGGAGGGCCAAAACACTGTAAAACATAAACATAAAATATTTTGCCTATTTTAAATAAAATATGGATGAAGACCTAGCCTGTGTCTGTGGGAATTTCTCTTGGCAGATGCTTCCTAAGTTCTGAAAAATGTCGGCTTTGAGAATCTGTTTTTGTGTTCTGGAAGAGCAATGTCTCCCACTAAAGTTTGAAGGTTAAGGTAGAAATATTTCTTTGGAAATTGATCTGTGAAATGCAGGAAGATATATTTTAAAGCAATTTTAAAAGACAATACCAGCCTGTCAGTTTTGACCCTAGTTTTTCATTTCTGTATTTGGAACAGTGTTGCAGCTTTACACCCAGATGGTTTGTTAGTTCTGCTGTAGTAAATAATTCAAAGGAGCCTTTGTTATGTAGTCAGCAATGTCACACATCTCTCACCTCCCCTAAGTGATGGGAGCAGGTTCTGACCCCATTTGCAGAGCTGTAGGTTTGCTGCAGCTCAAGGAAGCACTTTGGAAGATTTTGGGTTTTGTTTCTTAAAAATAAATAAAATCTTAACTTAAAAATGAAATATTAAAACTTAGCAGTAATTTAGCCTCTCATATGTTGATTCTGGAAATGCACAGAAGGGGCAAGACAGTAAGAGAAACCCAGGTGTGCTGGTATTGTGGTAGGAAGTGTAGGCCTCATCTTGAAAACTCTCATTGGGCTCACACTTGAACAGGCAAGGTAAGATGTGCCTCTGTGGAATGGCAATGAGGAACAGTGAGGGGCAGCTAGTGTCTGCAGAACAGGGCACCTCTGGGAAGCCATAGGAACATCGGGCTAAGAGAAGTTTGCCTGCCAGCTGGGAAAAGAAGGACTATGTCATAACCAGTGTCAGTGCTGCAGCTTTCCTGAATCTTTAACCTTATCTTAATGAAGGTAAGTCTTTGTGTGCTAGGTTACTTTCCATCTTACCTGAAAGTTTGTTTTGTTCCTGTTTGTGTTTAGAGAATTTCTGTGTCTATGAGGAGATAAGCTGGCTGCCTCTTTAGACTACAGTATATTCTATTCTTACATACTGTTGAGAAATCTGGGTTTTGTTTTTTAATGAAAGGTGCATATAGTTGTTTTTTTGGAGCTCAATGAGAAGTGTCAAAGTTTGTTAGTGTCAAAAACTTGTAAAGTCTCTGTCATACTATAGCCAACTCACCCACTTGTCAGCAATACTGGATTTTCCTTTTTCTTCATGGATGGTTATCTTTCAGCTTGTTCTATTTCTGTCCAAATAGTGTTGCTCCTATTCTAGCCCAGTGAAGGATATTCATAGCTTTCAGACCTAGTTCTCATCACAGCCAGACCACTAACGGAATCAGACAGTGTTGAGGTGGGAGGTGCATGGAACTTGCCATGCTTCTCAGTAGAATTTTCTGCATCTGACAGGTGATGCAACCAGACAAATAAACAAAATTCAGATCCTGTAAGGACTCTAGGCAGCAGGTGCTTGTACAGGTCATGAATGGACTGCAGTGGTGCAGGTAACTGAAAAAGCAAACAAAACAATTTATACTATTTTAAGAATAGACACTGCCTTAAACCATCAACTCAAAAGTTGTCCGATGTGAAGGGACTGTGTAAGTAAGTTCATAAGATTGAACAGAGGAAGACAGATGATTCTTCTTGTCTGCTGTGCCACATTGAAAAAAAATAAATAAAAAAAGCCTTAAAAGAATTACCAGGCAATGAGAAGATAATTAAACCATCAAGCACAGAGAATTTCACGGCCATTGTGGGTAAACAAGTCTGGCTGCTCCAGGCAAGGAACCAACTTAATTAAAAGCAGTGACAAAAAAAAAAGCCAACCCCCAAATTCTAATTTAGTTAACCCATTTACCAAAGAAAAATATTGAAAACCTGTTAGTTTTTCTACAGAAACTAACACTTTGTCTATAAATGCAACATTTTAGAAACTTTCTAAACTTTCTCTGGCTTTGCTTTAAAAATGTACAAACAGCATGGGGTCCAAAATTTGTGAGTTTAAAATATATTTTGGGCTGATTTTTCACTTCTAAGGGGAAAAATGAGATGTGTAGCAGGAATTGCATTTTTTTCAGTTTATTGGAATATCCTTAGGGCAGAGAGAAGGACACAGAGGAAGACAACCATACTCTGGCTGCATCCATTGCACCATGGACAGGAGGTCAAAGGAAGGGATTCTGCTGCTCTGCTCTGGTGAGACTCTGCCTGCAGTGCTGCATCAGCTCTGGGGTCTCAGCGTAAGAAGGATGTGAGCCTGCTGGAACAAGTCCAGAGGAGGCCACAAAGATGGTCAGAGGGCTGGAGCACCTCTCCTATGAAGACAGGCTGAGAAAGGTGGGGTTGTTCGGACTGGAGAAGGCTTCTAGAGAGACCTTTGCAGCAACCTGAAGGTGGTGCAAGAGAGCTGGAGAGGGACCCTTGGGGCATGGAGTAGCAGAACAAGGGGTACTGAGTTAACACTGACAGTGGGCAGGTGTAGGTTAGACATTAGGAAAAAAAAAATTCTTACTGTGAGGATGGTGAGATGCTGGAATAGGTTGCCCAGAAAATCTGTGGATGCCCCATCCCTGCAGGTTTTCAAGGCCAGATTGCATGGTACTTTGAGCCACTCTGAGCTACTTCTAAAGGAAGGTATTCCTGTACATGGCAGGGAGGTTGGAAGGAGATAATCTTTGAGGTCACTTCTAACCCAAACCTTTCTGTGATTCTGTGATCATTGTATGCAATGAAGCAAACTCTGTTTGCACAGGTTATGCAACCTATGGTAGTGAGGATGCTCTCCTGGTTTGCAAGCTTTGCCTTGTCTGTAATTGAGCCATAGTGGCTGCAGCATTACCAGCTTAACATTTCACTAGCACATGGGAAGCATAGGAAAATAGAAATTTCTGGGTTAGATTGCCCAGGGAAGCACTTAATGGCTCAAGTAAAGACAGGTGTTTGTGTGACTGTGTTGTACCTCGAGCTGTCAAGTCTAAAACTTTAAAATCAATGTCAACCTATAGATTCAGAACTAATCAATATAATACTTTCCACCTTCAGTTTTCAGGAACATTTTTATTTGTACGTGGTATGCTAAATTGTTACAGAATATGGTATTTGAGAATATCAGCATTACTTCATAAATTACTGCCATTCTTACTGGCCTATGTACATGCATCAGTCATATTACTGAAGTTGGAGGGGAAAAGCCTAGAACTGAGCGCTCTTGTACAAATGAACCTATATAAAATTGTGCCAAAAGGGTAGCAAGGGAGAAAACAGGTTGTGGTCAGAGGTACCTGTCAAATCAAAAGGCAGAAATAAGTATTCTTATAGAAGCTTCTGCTGCTGTGCTTATAAAGAGAGAACACTTTTCCTGTTGTGTACAGTTGAACTACTTTATGCCTCTCTGTGATGGTTTGGCATTTATGAAAAAAAAATAGAAAACATCCATGGAAGTGACCCCTCTGAGAGAGGCTGCTGGGAGTTTCTTCTCTGCTTGAGACCTGGCCAATAGCTGACCATTTCTGAGAACTGACAGCATTTTTCACCACTGAAAAGTGGGATCACCTTTGTGAATACCACCTTTTAAACCTAAGCCTGGGAGCTTCTGGCTCTCTTGGTTTCCAGCCTGGAAAGGAGCTGTAGTGCGGCTGTCCCCTTTCCCCACGGCCTGTGAGGCCCAGCAAGGGCTGGGCTCAGCCTGCCGTGGCTCCCGGGCGGGGAATGGAGACTGTGGGGATTCCTCCGGCCCCAGAACAAGGCCTTGCTCTGCTGTGGGGCCCGGGAAGCCTTCCGGGTCTGATTCCAGGGGGGTGGCTGAAGCTCTAGCCAGGGGAGCCCTGGACAGCTGTTGACACTTGCCAATCCCCACCATGGCCAGCACAGATGCCTCTAAGCTGAGAACTGGTTGCTGCTTGTCTGCAGCTGCTGGGCTGAGAGTGAGATGCCTGAAATCTGCCACCATGAATACCTGCTGTGGCTTGGGCCAGATTTTAACCTTTTCACTACCCAGATGAGACCTGAAAACTTAATTCCCTCTCCAGAGAGAGGAAAATGGGAGCAATCAACATGTAAAGAGACAACATGAAACATCAACGTCAGTAAGAGGAAGGAAGTCAAGCCTCAGATGGAAGGAGAATGAGGAGATGTTTTAATAAGCTGAAATATTCTTTTGGTAAGGCCATGGAGATGGACAATGATATTCTGAATAACTCCTTTAATTAATGAAAAGAGTATTAGGGGAGAATGAACTATTCAAACTGTGAATTTGAGCAAAGGTGTCCATTGATGAGCTAAGCAAATGGTGGAGTAGCTGTGATCCCAGGAGATGCTGGAACAGTGAGAGAAAAGTGAGAGTTGATGAAGACCCTTGGCCTCCAGGGAGAAAAGGAGAAAACCTCTGTTCCCAGAGATTATCATTGAAGCAGATTAAAGAGAACCTTTCCCTTTAAATAACTCATCTTTAAAATAATACCCCTTAAGTTCATGGCCCATGAATACACCTCTGAGTAGTGTGAAAATGGGAGGAGAGTGTGATGGCAGAGTTTTTCCTGGGCGGCTGCCAATCATGGGAATGAAAAGCCACAAGAAAATGTTTTTTTGAAGAACTCTCCATGGAATGACAAGGGAGAACTCCTCTCTACCAAGACTGATGAAAAGACTATTGTATAGTTGGTACTGCTTTAACATCTCAAGTTTTGTGTCTATGTTGTCAGTTGGGCAAGGAAAAAGGTTGAGTGGTAGGGAGGAAGGGTTTCTGGAGGTTTTATTATGGTTTCTTATTCTTGTAGTTCTATTAATAAACTTTCTTTATTCCTTTTAAGTTTTAAGTCTGTTTTGCTCTTCTCCTAATCCATATCTCACAGCAAGAAATGAGTAAGTATTCTAGTGATTTTTAGCTAGTGCTAAAACCACCCCACTCTCTGACATTAGTTTGGAAATGTTTTGAGTTAGAGTATGTGTATCAACTTCTAGCTCAGTGAGACAGTGATTACTGATAATAGCAACTGAATTCAAATTCATATTATTATAGGGCATAGTTCTCTAAGAGTTTTTTGCAAGTAATTTTCCAATCTTACTTTTAGTTGTGGATTTAATATTTAACATGTGAGGATTCTTAATGTTAAGAGTAACATTAAGGAAAATGAATATTTAATTCAATGTCGTAAGAAATAGCTTACAGTCATTTTTGCAGATGAAATAGCTAAGATATCTCTCATAGTTCCTTTGGAATTTTGGTGCTTCTTAATCACTCTTTGCTTAAGGGATGAGGCATAAAATATTCCTTTGTATGTGACTGCCAGAAGTTAGATTACATTGGAACTAAATAAACACTGAGTTGGAAAGAATTTAGATTAACATCCATATTTTTAGATTTTGAAATTACCTTAATCTGGAAAAACAAAGCTTGAAAGTTGTCATCTCTGTCAGCATTACATTAAGCTCTGCATTGGCACAGTTCTGTGCTGTTCTGAGCTGGAACTTGGTGTTTTGCAGCTCTATTTTTCATTCATGAAAGTAGGACATAGTGGAAGAGCTGTCTCCTTGTATGTGTGCTCTGAATTTCACTGCAGGGCAGTTCGCTGGTCAGAGTTGGTGACTTCACCAGAACAGAAGGTTCAGATCAGATCAAGAAATTAACCTCAGTTAAGGTCTTCAGTATTAATTCTGCATTATTATTAAAACCAGAACACATTGGTTGTTTTATTAAAAGTCTTGCTTTGAGTTACAATTTGATTTTGAATTATTTCTTTGAAGAATTTTTGGCAAGATTTCTTCTGGTTCCCCTGTGCCTCTGTCCCTGGTGCAGAGACACTTTTTGTGTGCTAGTAACTGCTCATCAGCCCAGTTTCCTATTCTTCAGCTTAGTTGTAGTACACTAATATTAGTAACTACTTAATAATCTGGTTAGAACTATGTATTGCCATATACTGAAATATTTCTTCCTGTTCATTCTTGTAGTGGAACTGACCACACTCTTTTCTTCTCTGTAGTTCTTCATGTGGGTTTTTTTTCAGCTTGTTTGGTTTTTCAGTTTTGTTTTGTTTTTTAATAGTGGGATAGATAAAACTATTTAAGAATATTTTAGGGACTGTCTGCCTCAAACATGGTAAGATGATGGAAAATTGGTAAAGATTTGGGAACAGAATAGTTTTGCTAGAGAATGCTAATGTTGGAAATAGTGGAAATTAGTTTTGTGGGAAGAAAGACTAGGTAGTTCCTGTAGTGACAGCCAGGGATAATTGAAGTAGGAGGTAGGTATGAGGGATTAGGATGAGAATATTTTATAAGGATTAGAAGGTGGGTCACTGGAGATAAAGTGACAGTCTCTTGGTTCATTTTGCTGCCTACATGGATTTCTTCCTCAGTTTTTGAGGCTTTTCTGTTAACAAATTCTATTAATTCAGCAGTGAGGAAAAGAAAATGAAAGCGTGAAGTGTAGTTGTTTTAGACTGAGGAAAGAAAATAAAAAGTACCAAAGTTAATCTAAATGTTTCATTGTACGTCTGTGTAGTGAGAGGAGGGCAGCTGCAAGCACATCGACTGCACAAACCTTTGGGCAATCTGAGAAAATCTTAGACCAGGAAAATGAGAGAAGACAGAGATGCTGGGAGATTGATGCTAGTTCTGTATTTCCCCTCGTTTCTGCCTTTGTTTTCCTTTATAAAATTTAAGTGTAGCTTATTCAGGGTATGACAGAAAGCTTTTGACTTTTTTTTGTTTTTTAAAGAAAAGCACAAACAAAACCTCCTCAAAAGGTTTTGTTTTTTGAATCTCAAAAGTAGTCCTTTGTTTTCCAATGACATTCCTGTGACTGTGTAGAAATAAATTGCAAATATAAAGTAAAACATTTTGAAATTATGATATAGTTTATCAATAAAATGCAATTTATTTTGGGTAACCTGCAGATTAGTTGCATGGCTATCAAAAATCTTGTGCAAGTCATAGTTTAAAAATTAATTTAAAAAATCCAGTCACTCTTTTCCATGTGATTGTAATTTCTCAGTCTAACACAGGAATAAATAATCTTAATTAAGCAATGTGACAGGAAAAGACAGGCAGAAGAGCTTGCAAAGCCTGCCAGTTAGTATTAAGTTCCACCACATTAAAGAGAAGAATGATGAGTGTTCTGTAATCAGTTGGTCCTGGACTACAGTGTTTGTTCTGCTGGATGCCTTGTCATCCAATAAAGTTTCCTGAATGCTGTCACTGAAACACTTAACTTAGTAACAACAGCAAAAGTCATGCTGCTCCCAAGTGCAGTGCTGAGCTGGAGTCTGTGTCCATCTGCCAGCAGTCACTGCTGGGCTGGTGCTTTTCACCCCTTCAAGCACAGCTCAGCAGACCCAGCCAAGGAAGGGGACAGAATTGGTACTATGGGATTGAGTCCTCTGATGACATAAGAAGAAGCAAATTATACTTTTCTAACCAATAATCTAGGAGTCAGAACTTACTGTTGTATTTCTTTAACCACTTTTATTTACCTTTCTTCCTGTAGTTTAATATGCAAATTTCTAGACAAACGTATTCATTGTTTTCTCAGCATCCATGGAAATGTAATAAAATGGCAGAGAATGCAGCTGTGCACATTTAACAACTGAAATCTGACCTCAAGCTAGGCCTCCTTGTGTTTCCTTTCCTATGGATAAGGGATTTGATGGAAGTATTTTGGTATGATAGCATTTCAAAATTTTGACATATATTTAAATAGATACAGACTGCATGCTTAAATCTGTACTTAGCCTTTCACTTAACCTGAAGACTTCTAAATGGAAACAAAACAAATGAACCAAGCATTTTCTAAAATCATCTTGAGTGATGCCTGCCATGTGAGGAAAACAGCAAAGCAGCTGCCATACAGTATCAGACCTAAAAAGAGACAACCTCAGCTCTGGTCAGGTACAGCAAACAGTTGTAGTAAAATGTGGCTATTGCTAAGCAGATATAAGGAGGTAAACTATCCTTTCTTTTTTTTTCGTAATTTAAATGCTCACAGTAGAGTAAATAGCATAAATGTTACTGATATGTCTTAAGATGTATGAAACGTCCTAGAACAATGTCATTGGTCTCTGGTAGATGGCAGCTGGTGACACAGCTGTCTTCTGTGATAAATTGACCTGGCACTGCTGCAGCCAGGCTGGGCTACTGTGAAACCTGAGATATGTTTTGTCTGCAGGCCTCTTTTTCTCCTCATTAAATAGATGTCCCACCCTGATCATCCTCTCTGGAGTGTAAGACCAGAAGTACACTACTGGATTTTGGGACAGTGGAAGATGAAGCTGTTAAGTTTCTCCCTTCAGGCTCAATTGACATTGTTCTAATTCATGTCAGTTTTGAACTGATACCTCAATCTCTGTGCATTTCAGATTAGTCCAGCCATAAGGTGCTTTGGGTAAACTGCTTCTCTCATGCTCAGATTGGCTTCCAGCACCTCTCTCCCTAGAGTAGAACCATTGATGGACTGTTGATGAGATGAGAATTTAAATTAGTACCAGACACATTATTACCAGACACTTTTAAGGATTAGCCCAGAATAGATAAGTGAAATATTTAATTTTGATACTACTTCCCTCCTTCTCCCTTCTGTTTGAAATTTCACAGTTCCAAACACAGTGCAACCAGATACTTGAACTATACACTGGTATGCACCAGTTTTTCTGTTCCTGGATCTTTTTCTTTATCTTTGCTATGTTTGGGGTGGAATGGAGCAGCCATTTAACAGAACTACATACCCACCATTAAGGACAAAGACAAGAACAGTATCTATCTGAAACTGCACAGGAAATTCTAGATATGTTTCTGGGAGTTAGGTTTTGTCCAGGATGCCATAATTAATGCCCTTAGTGAAAGGCAAGTCTCCACTGCTTACATGCCAGCTGTCTTGCATGTTCATCCCAGTGTCAGAGGGTGCTGTGCCCCTATAAAACCAGCAAGTTTTCACCTTTTTTTTTTGAGCTGTAGAAGCCCTTTCTATCTTGTCACAGTGATGAGCTCCAAGAAAACTCTTGGACTGCTTGTGTTGTATGTGTTTGATATCCTTACTTACAAGAATAAATTATACAGTATCCAATACACTCCTCAGATTTTGCTGCAGGAGTGGACAAAATACTTATCTCACTATTGTAGTTTTAAATATTTTTTCAAATGTATGTGAAATGGTTACTCATCTCAACAGCAATACTCTATTCAGAATGCTAATTCAGCTAGAAAATGTTCTCAGAATTAAACATACACTTTTTCTTCACATGGTATTTTTAAATTAAATTTGGTTGATTCTTCACAGTGGTTTTTTGTATCCTCTATCAATAATATTTTGGTATGAGATTTTTTTTCTGAAGAAAATTTCATGAAGTTGATCAGTTGTTGCTTTCTGTTCCTTCATCCATTCAGCTCAGCTTGATTTTTATTGGTAGTGGCAGTGGTGTGTAAGGAGCAGAAAAATGAATTACTGGTGCTGTCTGTCTCTTTACCAAAGTGTTTGTTAGCTACTCCATTCTTCATATACTTCCAGTCAGGATAACCTGTACAGAAATGGCTTTCTTCATCAAAGTGAGAGAACATACCACTTAGAGTTCCATTTTCATCCTGGATATGGAAAATTACTTTCCTTCTGGGAAGCATGAGCATTCAGACACATTAATGTCTTTGCAACTTTAAAACCACCACACAGCTCCTTAGGAAAATGAATAAATCAAGCTATCAGGCCTATAATCTGTGTCTTCCAAGGCTCAACATGTAGGACCAGAATTTTATCCCTTTGAGATGAAAGTCCTGTGAGTAAATGGAGGTCCCTGTTTCACAATTCATTAAGTAAATCATTGCCCTTTCTGATGCATCTAAAATGTTTACTCTGCATGCATACTCTGCATATATATACATATATGTCATGGTGAGGGTTGCTGCCACAAACCTTTGGTTTCCTGACTCCAGGATCCCAGTGACACAAAATAAATAGGAGCAGGAACAACAGAGATAGCTGAAAAAGGAAAACACTTTTAATAGAAAATAAAATAGGGGACGATGCCCATAAACCATATACAAAACTGGGTCAAACTCTGAGGGCCAGGACTAGGGCTTACAAAACAATATATAAGGTAGGTCTGAGGGCATGGGTCCACTCACAAACCGGAGTTAGGAAGATGCAAAATGCTGTGACAAATAATGACCAATCAGAGGAGAAAACCAGGAATGTTCTAGAACCATAACCTTATACTGGGTAACTTGATTAACATATTAACTCACATAAGACCTTGCTCGTTGCCAAATGCTTCCCAAAGCTTGAACTTTAATGTCTGCTTGTTTCTGGGTGCAGTTCAGCTGTCTTGGAACCCCAGCCAGACCTGTTCCCACAATATGCATTGGCTTATTGAACATGAAGACTCATATAGGATTTAGTTTTTTTCTTTCTTTTTCTAGTTAACCAGAATGTTTGTGGCAGAGAACTAGGGTGTGAAAGAAGCAAAAGTGAACCTGTGCAGTCCTTGATGGAGTGTGTAGTCATTGAAAGGAGCAGCATTTGCAGGACCCCAGCACTAACATCCATCTATTTTTGATTTCCAGGCTTGTTTTATTTACCAAGGTTTTTAGGAATACAGAGCCACCTTGTAGAGAGCTCTCTGAGGAATGACTTATTTTGTTTCCAACAGGATGACACCAGTCTATAGTTAGCCATGTGTAGTCTGTAATCAGACTCAGTGGGGCAGATTAGGTGCTCTCATAAAGTGAACATAGCTGGAGAAGATTGGCAGCAAAAAACAACACAGATACTGAAGCAGCTGGACTTATATAATCAGTACTCAGGCAGGCTAAAGAAATTCAGTTTTGAGTGCTTAGCTTAAATTTTAGGTTAAGAAATAAAACTGTGCCATTCTCTAGACATAGCACCAAGTCCCTTCAGATTGTAGTAAATTGTTTATTTGCATACATTCATATACTTGTTTATGTGTTTTTTGTATTTGTTTGATGGTGGTGATCAGCTATGGTATTACAATAACTAATCCCATCAGGAGCAGTCTTGCTTTTTTATGGAAAACCATAACCTTCAGGGATTATGATTCATCTGTATTTAAAAGGAACATACCAACATTAAACCAAAGTTATATTACCGAGCATCCTGGGATCCCTGTCCCCTGGCCTTGTGCAGCAGAATGGGAAGCAAGAGTAGAAGGCAGATGATGAGCTTTGCTGTGTGTTGCTGAAATTCCTGGGGAAGTTACTCTCCGTGACTGGGTTGTTGTAGTGCTAGTGCTGGGCAGCAGAAACAAGTGATGCTCTGGCTGTTACTGGTCCCAGCCAGGTGTTCTAGTTTGTGCTGATACCAGTGCTCATTTGTGTTGAACAGCAGGTGTTGAGATTAGCATATATATATATATATATATATATAATTATTTTTTTGGGTCCCCTTTCCATGGGGGTGGTGCCTTCCTCAAGGAGGGAGGAGTGGCAATCAGAAGTATGGCAGTTTCACACTGTTACTGCTAAACTCAATGCCATCTGTTTGAGAGGGAGTGATTAAGATTTGTAGAAAATTGAAAATTTCAGGGAAGAGGGGAAAAAATCAGAAGCAATCAACATGAGTTTCTTGAAGACAGTGCCTTGATACATTAAGCTCAGGTAAGGTAGTTGGTTGTAATTGTTTTTCCTTTAGAAGTAATTCTTGACAATTATGTATTTTATATGTATGTATTGTTTTTGTTTCTGTGCTTAGCCTAGTACTGGCTCACAAATGGATCTGAAAGCTGTTTGACCTTTTGGAGTAAGCATTGGAATGTAGGCTTTATGTTGCATGTAGTAGCCCAAAGAGAATTATTACAAATAAATACGGTCCCCTATTACATGAAAAACCTGCTCTTTAGGCTGAAGCTAGCTCTAAAGAGACTGTTAATAGTGTTAGTACTTTAGTACTAGTTCTTCATTGAAACAAAACCTTTGGAAATTACTTTAGGTTTCTACTGTAGCATTATGTCAGATTTGTTCGTTAGATGTTTTGGTAACACAGTGCTTAGTAGCTTAGAGTTTCCCCAGTGCCATCTTCTTTTTCTTCTTTGCATAAAACATAGAGCCCAACAAGAGTGAACCCCACAGTATGCAGGTTTTGTTCCTAACTGCTTCTACAGAGATTTACTGTGAAAGAAATCTTAGGGATATCAGTGTCTTCTTGATGAGTCTCATAAGTTAGAAACTATGGATTTGTATTTTAGTGAATAAAATTTGTATTATTTCTGTTCTTTTATTTGTCCTAGCAGCTCTCTGGTTTGGTATCCCACTGAGTTAATCTTTTCTTATCTATTATTTTGGGACTAGCTTGCCTTTTTCTTTGCATCTTCAGTATCAGAACTTGATGCCTCCGTATTTTGTGTCCTCTGGGGGTATACCATTCTCTTATCCTCTAGAGACTGCTGTAGAAATTGCTGTAATACATAAAAACCTGCTAATGCTATTAGTAAGTTTAGAAGTTTTACCAATTTTCCTTATTTGTTTCTGTTTAAGAAGGTATATCTAGACTCCCGATTTTATTTATTTGTCCTAAGGGCCTTTGGCAGTTGAATAGGCTGTTCAGCGTTTTTTAAAATTTATGAAAGTCATAATACACAAGTTGTGCATTGTTACAAGTTGGTTCCTATTGTGTCTGAAAAAAATACAGCTGCATTCAGGCATACTGAGAGTTACCTGCTCTCTGATCCCAGGCTAAACCCAGAATGATTTTCTCAGTCGTTTACCTAATGCTACCTTGAAGTCCTATCAGAGAGTTGGTCGCTTTATCCCAGATGGATTAGTTTAGGTACCACATGTGTTTATATATCCCACTTATCTTTTATATGATCCATCCTACTTCAGGTTTTCAGTAAGCAGTTTTCCCTTTAATCCCATTAATTCGTGCATGTGGCTTCTTTACAGGATAGCATTTAGCTTTCTTGTATCTGCATAATGTCTAGGTTGAACTTTCATCTTTTTATCATTTTTATGAAATACAGGTTGCCAAGTTTGTCTTCAAAGTAATCTCAAAGTTGCAGCTGGATTAGAAAAAGGTACTTGAATATTAAAGAAAAGGAATAATTAATAAAAAAAGATAGTCGAAGATAGACCAGAAGTTTGCTGACCTGTGTATTATAAATACAGTCAGTATGTGGGATATCAAGCTGGATTAAAAATAACAAAAAGTAAGTTGATAGTAAGGAGGTGTGTGTGTGTGTTCAGATGGATGTGGTAAGTCTGAGCTCTGTCATTTGCTGAAAAATAACCTGGAAGCTAATTGTAAATTGCTAGTAGGATTATTATTTTGGCTTTAAAAAAAGCTTAGTGTGATCAAACCTGCTCTTCTCGTTTTACTGGATGTGTCTGTGTTATAAGCAAGTTACTGATACTTTGTCAGGGTGAAGTGGCTTACACTGTGCCTGAAATTAAATAGCTGCTAGAAAAGGGAGGATATAGACAAGAAACAGGGTTAGGTACTGCTTGCAGGAGGGCCAGACTTCCTTGAAGGAGTCAGTAGATGGCCATGAAATGCCCTGGGACTCTTGAGTGTTGTGTGCTTTTAGGAGATGTGGTAGAAGCTGTGTTCCCTCTTGTGTTTGTAGCAGTTACTGCATTTCTGTAGTGCTCAAGAGAGAAATGGGGACAGTTGCATTTCAAATCTGAGGATGTCTGGCCTTTCTGGTTTTCTTGTGTAAAATTGGTGATGTTGTGTTCTGTGAATGGATGGATAACTCTTAGATGCTATGATATAGATGGAGATAATTGACACTGGCATTTTCAATACTTCAAAAGTTGCACTTGTAAATTTGGGGTTAGGGTCTTGGGCTTCTGTGATTCAGTCTGAGCTGAAAGAACATGCTCAGTATTCCAAACAGCCCAAACATTCCCAACAGTTCAAAGCTTTTTAAGAAAGGCATCCACATATATTAAGCTTCCTGGCAGAAATATAGGCTTAGTCTGGTATAATGATAAAGTAATTGTGTTCATAAACTTTGGATTCTATACAAGAATACATTTGAATTCATGTAGTGTTTTGATAGTGTTCCTGTTCGCATCTTCTCGGTAGAGAAAGTCAAGTGCTGATAAAAACATATTTTTATGGTTGTGTGCAACTGCTACTTTACTTGCCCTCCTCAATTTTTTAGCATGATATAGTAGTAGAAAGAAGCAAAGTATACCAGCTATTGCTCCATCTCTTCCATGATGAATAGAGTAAGGAGCTCAATGGGAAAGAGAAAGATGCTGTGTTTCTTTAAAAGTCACACAACATTATTATGTTACTATGTTACTAAGATTGAGCACGCATGTAAAACAAGTAAAAATATTTGTAGTTACTTAAGTATGTGTGAATAACAGTTGTGCTTAACAGTGACACATGAAGACCAAACACCTTCAGAAAATAAGTGCTGAAAAGAATTGTTGTTCTTATAGAAAGAAGTACATAATTTCTTAATTATGCCAAATAGTGTTCCATCATAACTTTCTGAACTCTTAAGTCTGCATCTTGTAAATCACCAAGGAATTTAAGTGTTACCTGGACTATTTAGAAACCTGAAAATTAAGCCTTATGATCTTGTTTTCATAATTTTAGTTACTTTCCCAGGAAAGTAGCTATAAACATAAGTGTTTACACATTCCTTCTAAGAAATGTCTTTGATGGACATTTCACATGACCAGTGTGATTGGGAAGGTGGTAACTTAATTATCCAATCCCTGGTCATTGTTGAGAATCTATACATACTGGAGTCAGAGAATAAAGTTTGCTTTTTCTGTCAAACCATTGAGACGTGGCTGTGTGAATCATTCTGTGTCTTATAGTGGCAGAAGCCTTTCTTAAGTATCCAGAACAGAGCTGCTATATTAATTTTTTCTGTTCTATGACATGAGAAACTGCAACTTTTTGTCTTTGCTGCTTGTATTCTGCATGTGGTTGTTTCTATTTCACATCTTCTTTTAGAAAGCAGAGCTTGTTTCTTTATCAGTATCTCTTAGTGACAGGGATAGTGCTATCTATTGTTTCTTATTCTAAATTACTTTTGACTTTATTTTACAATTGAAGAGAATAGAAATACTGATTCATGGCTCCTGCTTTCATGTTTTGTCATGATTTTCTTTATTGTTGCTTTAAAAAAGGTGACAAGCCACCACTTGAGATTCAGAGCTTTTTTGCTGTGGTAATACCCTTATGTTTTGTCAACTGAGACTGCATTGCTTTGCTGTGAAGAGGGAATAAGTGTCGTATCCTCTTCTGTGGCTTTGAATGTTTACTGCCTTAAATTTCTAGTTGGATGCTTGGATTTTTGATATCTAGAGGAGTATGACTACTAACTTTAAAAAGAGAGACTATTCAGAAATCTCCCCTGTATTTTTCTGTAAGATACCCCACCCCTGTCACTCATGGTTAGAAAATGAGTCACTAGAAGCTCCATGTAACCCATACTGGTGAAGATCACACCCCATTTTACTCTGGGAGTAGGGGAAGGTGAAATAAATGTTAAGTTTTAATGAACCTCTTTTCCAAGCCTGCTTGCCTATTTTGTTTATTTTATTGCTTTGTCATGGGGACACCCAAAGCCTACAGGCTCGAGGTGACATAAGACTTTGGCATAGTGGTGGAATGTAGAGATAGGCATAAGCAAAATTCTAAGTCTACAGATGAGCTGGACAAAATGGTAACTCCAATGGTAAATCAATATAACCTTTCTATTCGATATCCTAGTGGAAGCTTGAGGCGCTAAGAAACAAGGCTGAAGAGAAATCTGGCTAATGGAAGGTAATTGCAAGTACATGTTTGTGACTCTGCAGGCAACAGAGATATTGAAGGTTTCTTCTGGAAGAGTGCAGTGGTGTTGGAGAAGCTGCATGGCACATGTGCAGGCTTACTTGGTATTGAGCAGAGCTTTCCCAGGTCTTGAAAAAAAGATGTAACAAGATAAGAGATGTATCACTCAAGACCTTTTCTTACAATGAGGATTTGAAAATTTTGACCATTTGAAATGCATTTACAAGAAGAGGAGTCTTTGACAAGATGAGATCAAACTGAAAGCTCCAGAGAAATGGTTTACTGGCATTGAGAATTTATGCTTTTGCTGAAGAAGAACTTGAAATTGAGAAATATGATAGATTTGCATAATGCCTATTTTTTTTCTTTAAAGTGTACATGAAAAGAGATAGAAAGCCAAGGATAGCATGGCAGATAAAATGATCTAACTGTACAAAACAACAGACAATTATTAGAATAAAAGTTAAGTGCAATAAACACTTCTGAGAATAATAGTCAGGTATGTAACTACCGGTTATGACTATGCCAGCTTTCAGTGCAGTTAAGATTGTGTACTAGCTGAAGTGCAAGCAAAGCTGAAACACTTTTGTGCAAAGACCAGGATCTTGGGGTAAAAAATGGAATAATTTGAATTGCAAAATGTTTGACTGGATATCACAGCCATAAGGTAATAGCATAGCAGGCATAGCAGAACATGGATATTGAAGGATACAACCAGAACCTAGAAATGGACGTTATTGAGTGGCAATATTGTACATATTACAGTGTTATTAGACTGCTGCTGTAACAGCTTAGAGGAAATGCTAGTGGAGCAGAAACCACTTGGATTGATGCCAATTCAGTGAAAGGTGCTAAGACTTCTGAGGCATTGGTAGATTTCTGCAGTGCTGAATCTGGAAACAGGTAATAGTAATGGAGTAAAGATCAAAATTACTGGGCACATCGCAAGAGAAACCATCTTCATGAATATCAATTGGAGCACAAGTGCTGCTGATAATGGTAGATATGGCCAAGATAGTGTGGTTTAAAGGTATAACAGTTAAATTTGAAAATAAATCATGGGACCAAAACCAGGTGAAACTGGTTTTGAGTAATGTAGTTTCAACTCGTACTTGTATAGCTTGATGATTTATATGGGTTTGGTCTTACATGTTTTCTGAGAGATGGGTTCTGGGAAGGATTATGAGAACAGGAAAGCATTTCCTACAGGGGATGACTTAAGAAATGAAAACAACCCCAAAACTTGGCTTCCTTTATCACTTCCAGTTATGAAAAAAAAGGAACATACATATATGATAAAGGTCAGTGTTGCCATAATAATGTGGATAATTTGGACATTAAGACATTTACTTTGAAAATTATAGAAGTTTCTTGATGTTAAACCAGTCAGCTTCTGGAACAACATTCCTCTGGGGATACAGAGACAAAGCTATCTAGCTACTTTGAGGCTTGAGCTAAATTCTATGTTGTGGAAAGTACTAGATTTTGATGTTGCATGTTATAGTAGGTCTGATAATTAAGAGGGCTCTTTCTGTTTGGTGTTTCTTAATGTGGCTGTACTAATCCTGTCCCCAGTATGTGGCTTCTGGGTTCAATTTGGTTGAAGTCAGCTTGTCTTTTTCTTTGCTGAGATAGTCCAGGCTTTACAAGGAGTAATTTTTTGTTAACAGTTTCTTCTGAGAATTACATCCAATTAAGTTGAAATGTCACTGCAGCACACAAAAAAAGTTGCCCTAAACCTTTCATTTCCATGTCAAGAGGAAGTACTGAATGTGAAGTTTAAAGGACTTCATGTCTTTAAAACAGACAATGCTGTAGCTGACTGGTTTCTGACCCTTGGTAATTTTTTTGTGCTTGAAAGGTGATGGTAGAAACAGTCTTTCATTCTCACACATTTCAAAAGCAGGAGCACAGAAAAACAAGGTGAGAACAATTCCCCTTCTTTACCTGCCACCCTTTTAGACTTCACACCTCTTCCATCCACCTGCAGAAAGAGTCTGAGGTGACTGGTCTTGACAGTTGTGCTAATAGTAATAGAGTTGTCAATGCATCTCCCAACACAGTGATTCTTAAATGAATGTTAAGTTCTTTTACTAGAGCAAAATAAAGGTTGAATCTTCTTGTTTTGGTAGAGCAGGAGAAATCAGATGATACATACGTAGACTAATTAAGCATAGCAAAGTTGGATTTGAGGAAGAAAATAAACAATAAGCAGCTAAATAAAGAAGTTGTGTGGGTCTGTGTTACTGCTGGGAAGTGAGGAAAAATGCTTTAAAACAAAAGATAAATGTTGGGCAGAAGTTAAAACTTTGGCCATATTTACTGTGAATGATCAAAGAAAGTGTCAGTTTAGTGGCTTTTCAAGCAAAATGTCAGTCTTCTTTGGATTTATTTATTTTAAAATTTTATTTGTTTTAAAAAATTTTATTTTAAAAAATTATTTAACAAAAATAATTTTCTAAGTGCTGGGAAAGGAAGGAGATAGGTAAGTTTGAGAAACTGCCCAGTGCCAAGTTTCTCTGGTTGTATCTCCCAACTAACATTCCTAATTGCTGAACTGCCTTAAGGAAATCAAGAAATCAGTTTTTGAATAATTTATGAATTTTTTTTGTCACCCTTTTAAGATGCTCGTATACCATAGTGAATTGAGGAGCGGGTGGGTAACCACAACAACCTGCAGTGGATAAAATTAGTGGAATGCTTTTATAAAATACTGTTTGTGGGCATGTGCGTGTGCTTGCAGTCTGAAAATTTAAAGATGGTCTCAGAAGAATGCAAAAGTTACCAGGAAAATTGAAGTCTCTTAAACTTTTTGTTTAAACTGCTCTTCTGCATTGAAGTAAGATGGATAAAATTATTTAGGTTAACATCTGAAAATTCAAGAACAGGAAAAAAGTTCTGAAGCCAATAAAGTTCTATTTGGGGTAAGAATTTTAAGGCTGTTATACATCAGTTGCAGAGAGTGCGCCCCTCTCCCAGCTCAGAAGATATGTTGGTTCCTAGAGCCAGCCACCTTAGCTGGGCTTGTTTAGAGAGCTGGAAGAAGCTGTGCATGAGTCTTAAAAACTGACTCTATTCTGACCTGGATCCTGAAGCTTCAGTGTGCTGCCTTTTAACCTCTCTTTTTCTCCTTTTAGGCCTACTAGCAACTCCCACAGAGGCCTCTTTCCACAATCCTTCTCATATGTTTACATTGTGTTCTCATAACTCTAATGACTCTTCTCAGTCCATGCTCAGTTGCTGTTACAGATATTTCTGTCCCTCATTTTCAAAGTGTGTTGAACTATGTTTATATCATCTTAAAGTATTTTGAACTAAATAGTGACCAAACTATATTTGGTCCTTTTCTTTCCTTTCTGTCCCCAAACTTTGCTTCTTTTTGTGGTGTCCTATTCCAATTGATTCTTGGCTGTGGTCTTGAAGCTGATTTTGAGAAGTATGTCCTGGAACTGCATTTCTTTAGAAAATGCTTTCTTGAGAAACACTTTCATTTCATAAATTAGGTAATATTCCTGATTATTCAATAAGAATGGTAGCATTCATTCTGAAAGATTTAGCTCTTAAGAGATTCACATCTTTTAATGTATGCAAATGTAGTTAAGATCAAAGTAACTGCACATCTGCAGCAGTGCAATGACATTGTAATGGAATGATGCAGTGAGGAGGAGGAGATAGTTCATGATGGTATTATTCAAATTTATTTTTATGCTGAATTAACTGTACTGTTACATAGTCCCTGTGTCTGTATGGGTATGTTCTTTTTCAATATCTGACTCTATGTTATTAGTAACATTGATAATTGCTCCAATGCTGACTGGGATGGAGTTTAGTTCAGCCACTATTTTTACTTGGAGGGTATCCTCCTTAGACAGTGCTTACTGTGTGTAGCACCTCTCTGTGGGCTGTGAGTTCTTACTACTCCATTTTTGCCTACTGCAAACGCATCAGAGACTTAGTGATACCCAGCCTGATGAGAGAAGCTTGCTCCAAGCTCTGGCCAGGCTGTAGGTGTTCTGCTTTACCACTGTGGTGGGATGACAGGAAAGCAAAGAACACAGGTATGACCAAGGAACAGCCTATTTGTAATGACCACTGCAGAGCTTTGCAAGCTGAAGTTCCAAGGGATATTCTTCTTTTCAGCCTTTTTAGAGTCAGATCTTTTGATGCCTTGGGTTTGCTGGTCCCCTTCTAAGCTCTGATTCTTTGCTTCAGGCTGGTTTCCCTGTTAATTTTTGCCCAGAGGGTCTTTTAGAAGCTGAGAATCCTTCAAAGCATGTAGGTCTGATTAAAACATAGGTGATAATCCCTCAGCTAGATGTTGAGCAGCTATTCCAGGCTAGGCAATCAGATGTGATTTTACTATGGGTGAAGAAGAGACTTTTGCCAAACATCCACATCCTGAGGCAAGCTCAGTTTCTGTGTCAAGGGACATGGCTTGTACTACTGTGCACCTTCAGTTTTTATCACAGAAACATTCAGCTCTGGACTGCCTCTAGTAAAAATCATAGTCATGTTTCATGTTTAATATAAAGCCATTAATTTAATTCAGACATACGTGTTTTGTAATAATTGCATCATACCACTGTAGCTGTGGCCTTTTTACTCAAATAAGTCTGTTCCTGAGGAGCATGAATATCTTATGAAACCAACTCTGAATTTTGTTTATAGTGTATAACTGTTATAGCCTTATATTTATCAAGTTATTGTTGTGAGATTTTTTCCCTTTGCAAGGGGGTTTAATCTGGAAAACATATCCTTTTAGCAGGTTTTATATAGCTGGGCTATGTATCAGTTTTAACTTCTTAGACTACATTTTTAAAAAAAAATATTTATAAAAACATTTGCCCAATACCCTTTTAGTTGAAGAGAGCAGGGTACAATACAGAGTAGACAGCTATGCAGAAATCTAGCTAAGTGTTTGGCTATAATGCCTGATTAATAACTTACTTAATAAGATATAACTTATTTTTCAGGATTATTTGTATTTCCTCACTGTTTCTAGCTAATGAAAAGCTGCATATTGGTGAAAACTGTTAGTGTAGTGATGGATATGCAAGAATAAGAAATTTAGGTTTACTTGAGTGAAGTGTACCGTTTCCCAAACTGCCTATCTGCATGGAAAAGTGTTAGTAGATTTTGACTCCCAACAGATGGTGTCTGTATTGCTTACAGGTTGTATTAGCAAGGAATTCTGCAGCCACAAAACCAGCAGACACAGGTTGCTCTAGAACAAGCTATGGAGGAGAGCTTTAGTATGTGCATGTATGCAGTTTGAGCTGTCCTAATCTTAATTGAAATGGGAATTTGGGGAGAGTTTGGTCATCTTCTGGATTGTCCTTTGACCTAGGGTTCAAGTTGTGGTTCAAAGGTATCACCTCTTAGTTTCTTCTAAACTGCTTTTAACTTTGGATTAATTTAGAAACATAGCAGCACCTTGGTTTAAAAAGATTGTGAAGTTTGTTAGTCTGTTTAATACATCTTATTTGTCCTTTAAAATAAAGAAACTCTATTCTTATCTTCTAATTGAAGATCTATTGTTCAATTTAAGGCAAATGCTCAATGAATGACTTGTTATTGCTGTTGCATGAAACACAAACATTCTTAGTAGTTTTCATGATTCATGAGCTTTGTTGCTATTTTTCCCTGTATCTATTTTGTATCTATTTCTGAATATTCCCTTCCCCAGATGAAATGATAATTTATTTGCAGCTGAGACTTCTGTTGCCTGTAGGTATTGAATCATTATTACTGAGACACAGGTAAAATGATTTATCATTCTTTCTTAGTATAAGAGCACCAAGTCACCATTTCCTAGATTTATTTGTTCAACAAATACGTTCTTAACAGTGATACTCTCGTTTTAATTAGAAATGTAGGTATCCAGGTAGTTACGAACTGTCATGAGCAGTATATTTAAGCTGGGAATGTACATAATACAATTATTTTTTCTTCCGCCCCAGTATTTTAGTTGAATTTTAATTATTCATATTAAATACCATAATCAAATATTAACTCCTTTACTTTTCCATGCTTTTCTGCTGTCAGTTTAGAGGTAAATGGGGGAAACCCGGTAATGTCCTTCACATGAAAGGTGGAGGAGCAGGAGATCTCATGGTGTCACGGTTCAACTCCAGGCAGCCAAAAAGCCTCAGGCACCAACTCTCTTCTCTCCCACCAGTGGGATCAGGGAGAGAATCAGAAGGGTAAAAGTCTGAATACTTGTGGGTTGAGATAAAGACAATTTAACAAGGAAAGGCATGCACACAAGCAAAGCAAAGGATTCCCTGCTTTCTCATGGGCAGGCATTTTTTCAGCCATCTCTGGGAGAGGAGGGCCCCATGTTAGATAACCGTTTCTTGAGAAAACAAACACCATCACTCCAACTGTGCTCCCTTTCCTTCTTCCCCTCACTTTATATACTGAGCATGGTGTCACATGATCTGGAATATCCCTTTGGTCAGTTGGGGTTACCTGTCCAGCCTGGGCCTCCTTTTACTTTCCCTGGCACTCTCAGCTTCCTCACCAATGTGGCAGCATGTAAAGCAGAAAAGGCCATGGCTCTGTGTAAGCCCTGCTCAGCAATAGCAAAAACATCTCTGTATTATCAATCCTGTGTTCAGCACAAATCTAAAACACAGTCCCATACCAGCCACTATGAATAAAATTAACTCTACTCCACCACACATGGTTTACCCCTAAACATGGAATAGTAAAAGCAAAGCAAAAGCCTCTGCTTTTCTAAAAGCAAAAGCAAAGCCTCTGCTGGGTCTTCACAGGTGGGTTAGTTATCTGTGATAGTTCTGAAGGAAGAACACTTCTGCTATTTTCAAAGGTTTTATGGAGAAAGGACATACAACCTTTGAAAATTAGTGCTATTAAAGAAAGTGGGAGGAGTTCCTCCTTCCTTTTATTACCAAAAAAAAAGATGGTGAATTCCAGAGCTGTCTGTAACTTAGCAAAGGGATTTTGTTTCAAGTATGTGATCTCTTTAATTTCAAAATATATTATGTTGTATTTTGTTTTGTGGGTAATTTGATTCAGTCACTTTTCAGCTACAACTTCTGGAGCTCAAATGAACCCCAAATCTCTCAAATATGCTGTTAATTTTTAAAAAAATATTTACAGTTTGGATATTCCTCAGATATAAGTTATGGGGAAGGGGGAAGTAGAAACTGTGTTTTCTCAGCAATAGTCTTTTATATATGTGTGTGTGTGTGTGTGTGAGTGTGTGCTTGTGTTAAGACTGGTAAAGTTTTTTAGTTCTAGGATATGATGCAAACCAAAATGGTTGAGAAATTCAAAGGTGTTGGGAACTGCAAACTTAAGATAGAATCCTGTATCTTCAAGAGTAAAAGCTTCAGTCTTAATACAGTAATTTGTCTATTATAGTAGAAGTGACCACCAAAACTGATGCTGCAGCAATTTTTTTTGTATTTTTTTTATTTTTTATTTTTTATTTTTTTATTTTAAGTTTGCTTAAAACACATCTTTTGCATGTTTATAGATATTGGAATAGAGAGGAAATAAATCTTCTAGAGGCAAAAGTTCCAGTTATTGCCACTCAGATACTGTATTTTGCAGAAAGGAGCAATATAGGGCAATATTTTTTGAAACCAGTTATGTGTCTACCTTCATTCCTTTCTTTAAGGCATCAGTATTTCCTGCAAACCACCTCCCACAACCTGGTTTTAGTACTGACGTGTGTATAGAAGCTTCTGGTGAATTGAGCTGTGCCACACTCATTTATTTGGGATTCTTGTTTTGTTTTGTTTGAACTGGCAGCTTTCACATTCGTGTATCTTCATTGCTGGAGATTAAAGAAAGAAGTCTGCTGTGTGAATAAATTTGTAAGTAGTGACTGAAATGCTAATATTTAGCTGGGCTTAACTTGCTCTAAACCCATGGGGTCACAGTAGTGGCTGAACTTGTCTTCATAGTTGTTTGCATGTAGCAGATGTCTTGAAACATTAGTTGTTGCAGTCACTTTTGAACAGAGTTTTGAAGACTGACTTAACCTTCTAGTGTTTGTTTTCAAGTGCTATAGAAGATAATGTCTGTCGCCCTGAAAATTAAGCCTTCTGATAATGTTTTCATAGTTTTAGTTACTTTCCCATGAGAGTCTGGTAAACATGAGTTGTTTATCATGTTCCTTCTGAGAAACATTTTTTGATGGATGTTTTGCATGACCAGTGTGCTTGGGAAGGTGGTAACTTAATTATCCAGTCCCTGGTCATTGTCAAGAAACTGTAAATACTGGAGTCAGAAAATACAGTCACAGGTTTTTGTTCTAACACTGAAAGTAGTAGTGTCCTTTAGCAACAAATGTCCATAATGCAGTTTCTTGCTGGCCCAAGAGAAAGTCATAGCCAGTGCTACAGCATGTCTGTGGCTGAGCAGACATGGGAGAAGGAGGAATATAGGCAGTGTTGCTTGAAAGTATTGTTGGAAATTTGAGTTAAGATCGTGGATTAATTTGAATTTGCCATGAATTTTCTTGGATGAGGACTATGTTTGAGGTCCTTCATATGGGAATTGTTGTAGTAAGGCTGCACTTACACAATCACCCTGAACTGGCACATCTGTGGTCCTCTGCAGAAGTACCTGTGGGGTCACACTTTTGCCCTCCGAGTTGGGCTGGCATTGGCATTTCTGCAGCAGGGTAGATCAGGGAACAGCTTGGTTAGGTTTTCATCAAGGTCAGTTCCTTGAGGTACTGTGTGGCTCTATCAGCACTGGTGCTGATGTAGGGTAGGAGAGCTTCCTTTCCCAGGAGCCTGCACCTGTGTCGGGTCAGTGGCTGCTCAGGTGCAGCCCCAGGGAAGTTGCACTTTGAGCACTTGGTGTCACGGTGCGGTGGCTGTGCTGAGCAAAGCAGTAAATTCTTGCTCAAACTCTGCCTAGTGTGGTACACTAAAACCACATGGGACAACTCCAACAACAGATAAATGTTCCTTCTTACAGGGCAGGTTTTCAGCTGGATCAATATCAGTAACTGGAAGTACATCCTTAGTGGATGTGTCAGGTGATACCTGTTGGCAGTAAGTGCTTATTTGTATTATCCCTTTTAGAGGAAACAAAAGGCAAGATTTCTTCTCCCCTTCCCCAGAAAGATCACGTCAGAATGTGATCTGGGAATGACGGCTGGGAAACTACATGAATCATTTAAGAATTTGCTTGGCTGGGGAATCTGTCAGCTGAAGGGAAGACAGAGCTGTTCTGCATGGTTGCAATTTTTTTCAGCTGAAGGGAATTCCTTCAAGGCAAGCCAGCATTTAATTTTTCATTATCTCTCTCCAAATAAAATAGCTCACCTCTAAGTGCCTTTTTTCTCAGGAGATACTTTGCTTCTAAGGTCTTGTTTGGCTTAAGATTTTTAAAAAGGGACTTGCAAACAGCAGTGATAGTGGATGAGGGTTCTGGTTGGTTTATGTAGTGCACAATTATGCCATTGCTAGGTCATGCATCCCTTGGAAGAAGTCTGGTTCTGCTTAGGGATTGCTGTGTCAGCTGGAGCTCCTATGATGTTTTTCAGGGCATATTGAGGTAAGAGTGACTGAATTGAAAATTTACAGATGATAAAGTTATTACAATATGGTGTGTGTGATTCAGCATAAAATTATGATTGAAATAACCACTGGTACTATTGTAAAAATGGATAATAATTTAACGTTTCTGTTACCTTTCTTCTATGCAAACAGAAAAACCCTCAAAATTGTTTTCAATGCTCAATAAAGGGTGTCCTAGGAAATTACATGACTTATTAACTTGCTGAATATTGCAGGCCTGTAATTTTTTGATTCTAATTGTTTTTTGTTTTTGAAAAATGCAATGGCTGATAAATTGTAGGAAGAAACACTAGAACTAGTTAAGGATGATAATCTATTCAAATAGGTTGCTATAGTACTTTCAGCCTACAAACATTATTTGGTCAGCCCTAGCTTTGACCTTGCTGAAAGGAAGTAAGACAGCCAGAAGACAAAGTGAGGAGACTGAGCAGCTAGAAAGAAACTGAAATTTTCCCTGGGTATAATCAGTTAGCTCGACTGTTTGCAGACAGCTGATAAGCACCTATAACCCCATATAAGAAAAGTGTGAATAACTTTGTAATGTCAATAGATATCTTCTGTAGAAAGCCTAGTACTTAGTGATACTTAATATATAGGTATTGCCTGTTCTCAGTGAGGAAAAAAGAAAAACCCAAACCTAAACAGAAGATTCTTCTGTAAGATAATTTTTTCTACTGTTTCCTCTTTGTATTAAGGTTGCCTTTGCAGACTCTGAAACCTTCTTTGTAGTGCAGTCCCTGAATAGAAACCAGCCAAGTAGATTTTGAACTCAGCCAAGGGTTTTCCTCCCTGCTGATCAGCTGTTAATGATTTTCAAGGTAAAACTTAAATATAGATTTAAATACTGATTTTTTAAATTTTAAGTTAGATATATATCCATATATCTGTTTATTTGAAACTCCTACCATGTATTAATTCTTTTTGCTGACTCTGCCTTATACTTTTATTTCCTCAGTACAAGGTAGAAAACCTAGTGATTTGTTTCAGTGTGCAGGGATCAGGGATAGAGTGGAGAGTTTTAATGGGGGAATGTAAAGTGTTATGTATATTTTATGAACTAATAAAGAGACAGTATGAGGAACTAGTAATATCTCTTTGTCTAAAAAGAATATAAATTTTGAAGACAGAATTATGGACTAATTTTGCAGCATTCTTTTTGAAGGCTGTTTCCTGTGCTATATGTTGCAAAGATTAAAGAAATTCTTAATGCAAAATTACGTGAACTAAAAATATGGTACCTTTTCAAAGGAAGAGAATAGGAGTTTAGAATGTGTTTGGTAGAGTCTCTGAGGACTTGAAGATGTGAGTTCCAGTGTTTTTCTTTTTGAAATAGCTAAACTAGTGAAATTGGACAGTCAATTTTATTGACTTTACTTCAGAGGTTTAGGAGATTGCAGTATTAAAAAACTTCTATTTTAACTCTTTGCTGAAATATCTAGAATTATATGCAGTACTAGTGAAAGCTGCAAGGTATTATGCTCCAATTAGATGTTGATCTGGGCTTATGATCTATAAGAAAACTTGGAGCCTAAGAAACTCTGCTGAAAGTGTTGTTTCAGGGAAGTGCATGCAGCCATGAAGGTGCTTACTCCCTTTTGTACTTGCAGCAGTGACCTTCTGCACTTCCTGCTGGACAGGTACAGTGTGGTGGTTGTCCAAAACTAATAAAATATGCTTTACTAGCTGTTCTGCAGGGTGAAAGAGTTGCAAATTTTTCAGTGGGTCGCTGTTATTCATTCTAGCCTTTAAGTACTGAAATCAATTTTGTGCAGGTTTTACATGATAAAACTTGCTTGTAATTTAAAAATTTACTCAAACATGCTGCTGGGCTTTTTGACTGCTAATATTTATGTATAGGGTAAGAGATTGGTTTTCATCTCTTGAAGTGATATAAAATGTGCTTTTTTGTCATTGTGCTAATCAGCACTTCAAGGCTGGTACTTACAGTTACTGTATGTTACTCTTTTTCTGTGTCACATACATAAAATAATTCTGATTTTACTCTGTCCATAGAAAGTGATCATGAAAAGTATAACATCAAATGCAGGGAGACAGGGGATGTCCAACAGAGAACTTCATAAATTTTATGGTCTATGAGCTGTAAAAATGCTCATCTGTCCTAAAATTATTACTTCCAAGGACATAGACTCCTCTACCTTTTTCTCTCCTGGCCACTCACAAAGTAATTGACTGGTCCAGTTTCTTTATAAATTATGGTTGTGTTGATTGTGTGTTTAAGAATGTTGAGAAGGCCTTTAAACTCAGCATGACTGAATTTGTCTCTTGAACCACTGGTGTTAAATAACTGAAGACAATACCTTTTCTATCTGAGCTTATGCTAGGAAAGGAATAATCTAGGATAAATATTTAAAGACACTATATGACTAAGTAGTTTCCCTGACTAACAGTTTTAGTCTGAAACGGAGACAGAAGGTAAGTGGATTATTAAGCTAGAAAGTCTTTCTGGTCCTTCAAGGAGACCTAGTCCTGCAGCTAAAGACAGACATGTCCTTTGGGGTAGTTTACCTTTAATTTTATTGTTGTGATCACTGGTTGTGATAGCCTTTGGATGGTCATTGAGTCTCTAAGTTAAACATAAGTTTGAATCCCAGGATTTCTTACATGTTTTAGGTCTGAATACTATTCAGACACTGTCAGATTAGTTTACCTTCTCTGGCAAACTTCCAGGGAACAGGCACCTTGATTTTTATTGCTGGGGGACTACTGGCCCTGCTGCCTTGCATTTCCAGGTACTGGCTGATATGTACCAAAGTATGCTGGCTCCAGGGTTTTTACTGCTGTGTCCTGCTCTTACTGTCCCCCATGATTTACATGTTACAGCTCCTATGCAGAGCAAGTGATGCGCAGATGTGATAAAAGGAATTCTAGGCTGTTACTACTTTACTGATAGATGAGTGCAAGATATGTACCATATCCCCTGAAGGGGAAAATAACAAAATCAATATGCACATCTCCTTCTGGAGCTTCTTTATTCCTTTTAATAGCCTTTCAAGAAGCTTGGTGTGTTTTGTCTACCTGGGATTATTTTTGCTTTGCTAGAAAGCAAATGCTTTCTCAATAGCAGTTTACAACTTCTTTCATCTCCTGACCTTCTGTGTTTTGCAGTTCTGTGTGGCGTAAAGATGTCTGTACATTACAGTAATTACTGCATTTAAGCATGATTAGTTTAGCCAGTAACCTCTATTTGCTTTGATAACTTAGGTTTTATTCAATTATTCGCATTTTCAAGGCTTTTCCATCTGGGACCAGATTCATAGGTTCTGATTTTCCTTATGCTACTCAAAGAGATTGAAGCAATCAAGAATAACTAAGTAGATGAAGATGCTATTTAGGATAGATTTATAAGGTGTTTATAAAAAGGACTGTAACTGATTGGCTCACAAACCAATTGCTTTTGGGTTTCTAGAACATTGTTCTCTAAAACAAGAAGGGTATCAATGAGCTGTGTGAAAGCTGTGCAAGAGATCTGTCTGAGCGAGCCAGCCAAACCAAAACAGTGCACAGTTGGAGGCCACCAAAATTGTTTAGCTTGCCAAACTTTGTTGTTTTTCTTGAAAAGCAAATAGGCCTACTGCAAAGACTGTGTTTTCTGCTTTTAAAAATACAGTCTGTGGCTGTAAAACAAAATGAAGAATTAATTCCATTCAGCATATGGAGACTGGTAGGAATGTATGCACTGCCATTTCTAAAGTTCCTTTTGCAAGGGTCCATTGTGGCTAGGTTTCATGTGTTGTGCAGGCCAACCAGCATCTTTGGATGGATTTGGTCTTCAATGCTGAATATGCTCATAGTGTAAGATTACAGGGTGTGATAAATATCTTCTTTGTGACTGCTGTATTAGCTATCTTTCCACAGCTGTAGTCTATCAATAAACAAACTATTGGCAGCTGCACCTGCATGGTGGAGCCTCTGGTAGCTTGTTTTGGGCACAAGAACATCCTTGTAGGTCATCTTTGTAGAAATTGTAGGTCAGGTTTTGAGATGACTGTGAAGTTATGAGATTATTTCAAGAATATTATGAAGATGGGGCAAAAGAAGTATAGCTGCTGGTGCTCAAGGGGAAACAAGAAAGAAGGTGTATGTGTGGGAATAAACGGAAGAATTGGAGCTGAACCTTTGCTTAGATACATGTTGGGACTGCTTGCACATATTTTCTTCCTTGCTTGCTAGGGTATTTCATAATGGAAGGGAAACTAAAGAGATTTTAGCTCTGTGCCAATTATGTAGAACCTCCCTGGGAGGAAAAAATTACATGGAGATTTGTCTTCAGAACATCAAATTTTTGACTTTGCTATTTTTCACATGTGCAAAGTAATAGTTAAGTTTGGTTTGCTTTTGCTGACATAGAGCTATTGGAATTGGCTGTGATATGGCTATTGGAAATTACAGGACACAGCAGTGACCATCGCTTGAGGGATAAACTCAGAAAGGGAATGGAAAAGTAAAAGTAGGAATGAAAGGGCCCACAGAATGATACAGTGCAGAAGATGTAGCTTCTCCCTCAGCTCAACAGCTGAGAGGAACTGGATCAGGAATTTTATTAAGAGTTGTAGTTCTCCACCAGAAAAAGATGTCCGTGTTGCTCTCTGAAGAATAAAGTCCTCTTATTTAGAGACTGAAACTGGCTTCTGAAGCCCATGTACTGAGGATTGGACATTTATTTTTTTTTTCTTAGACTACATAGGAGTAGTTAAACCCATCTGACAGGCTTCACTTGCTTGATTGTATAAGGGTCATATTAAGAATTAACAATTCTTTTTTTGAGAAAGGCCTCTACATAAGCATTGGATATTAAAAGTATAGGAGATTGTGGGGATTAAAAGGAAGATCTCTAAAACTACTTTTCTGGCCTTATTTTCTCATTCTTGCAGCAGTATGAAGTGGTGCTGTGTTAACTGCGATTTGGACAAAAATACTTGCTTCCAAATATTCAATGGTCAGAATTCCTTATGAATGAACTTATGAACTTAATGTTAAAATAATTTGCAGTAAACAGAGGAGAGGTTTTGAGAAAGAAACTAAGATGTCTTATATATGCCAAGTATAATTTTTTAATTAAGTTCAGTATATGTAGTTCAAAGAAACAAAAGCTGTTGTGTTGTTTGTGGGGTTTTTTGGTTTTCTTTTTTGGTGGGGGAGAGAGAGAAACACAGCTCATTTCCCAAATCCACAGAAGAAAATGTTCCAAAAAAACTGAAAACTGGTAGAACAGTGGACTTTTATAGGTAACTCTTGGTATTTTGTTAGCGCTCTTGTTCTGTGAAGGAGATTAGAAATAAAAGCCAAATCAACCTTCTTCTCCTTGCCCTCTTAATGCATATTTGAGCTTTCTAGTTATTTATATGCTTATAGCCAAAATATATTTCTAGCGGTATTAATTAACTGTGAAAATGCTGCATAAAATTACAGCTTCTTCATGAGATTCTAGAGCTACTGAAAAGAAATGGGAGAGGTTACCTGAGTGACCTTGGGTTTTTTTTCCCTATTACTTACACTGCTCACATATGAAAACACTTATGAAAAAAAAGGAGTGTTTGGAGTCTATTCAACAGAATGGAAACCACAATGAACAATGCCATCTTTTTGATTTTTTTGTTTTAACGTTTCAGCTGACCTTCACATCTGCTGTCTCGATTTTGCTGAGCTTCAACAGATTAAGTAGCACCATCATTGATCCTCTCCATCTCTTACTCATCTTCATCCTCTTCCCTGGCAGCCCCATGAGATTCAATGTTGAAGATCTTGCATTGCTGGCCAGGTGCCCATCAGGTTGTTTTGACACAGAAGGAAAACTGAAGATTTGCAGAGTGGTCAGGGATGAAAAATTAATAGGTAAAAATGACTTGCACTGAAAACTACTTCTGGTTGCTGTGCATGCTTTGTGCAGTTGTTGGCTTGGTTTCACTAATCATGTACACCTCACTTTTTTGTTTTCCTCATTACTGATGGTTGACTGGCACTAAATACCTTTCTAAAGAATGAAACTCAAACCTAGTTTGCTCAAGTTTCCTTTGTCGTATACCTGAAAAAGGGTACAAAGACCTTAACGTGATTTTTTTCCCCCTCCCTGTGAATAAAGACTGGCTTTTCTCTGCTAGTAACTGCTAGTCACCAGTCACTGGTTGCCATCTTTTAAAAATTTGACATCCAGTTGCTCAGAATTTATCCTCCTATCTCTAAAGTCTTTGTTGTTTTATCAGTATAGATTTTCCATTACTCACTTCACATCTTTGCCAGTTTCTTCAGGCTTTTATGACCATATTTTAAATGTCTTTCAGTTTCCAGTAATCTTGAATAAATGTCTATTCCCTTAGTAACTGTTAGAAATAGGTCATGTTTAGTGGTAAAATCAGTCCTACCACAATAATTTCAGCAACAGCAAGTGTATTATCTTCACTTGTCCCAGCTGATCTTCACTGTGATTGTATTTACTTTTATTCTATTAGGAAAAAAACCCAAACAAGCTCAAACCCAGCACAGACTCAGTTATAAGGGGCTGAGCAAGTTCTGTGCCACATTTTCAGAATATTTTACACATGCCCTAGTAAAACCACAACATAAGTTTTCTAATGATAATTAGCCACAATCTTCTGTGGAGTGTGCAGCAAACTTCCTGGGCAGGAGGCTTTAAGAAGCATTTACTTCTGTCTACCTTGAGGTTCCTCACCAGGTTTATTTTGCCCTGTGTACTCATTGTAGGCACCATATTGAGCCCTGCCTGGTTGATATCTGTTATTTTGAGGATGTTTTTGAATTTTATGTTACTTATGATTATGCTGAGTGTTATTACTGCTAATACTGTTAAAAACCTTACATTTAGTGGAGCGATACCAAACATTTCTGTAGCCCAGTATCATGGGCTATCTGTGCCATGATCTGTGGTAGATTCTAGGAAAGGGTTTAAGGAGCTATGCATGATGTTCTTATTGCTGAGTAAATCCTTCTGGCTCCCAGCGATCATGTTATGACCCCTTGAGAAGAAGGATCCTTTCTGCCAGGGCAGGCTGGTCACTGTGTATCCTGTTCACTAATAGGCTTTTCATTGTTAGTCTGATTAATCTTTGGACTTGCTTATTTTTCATGTGTACAAGATAACGACTTTCCCAATCCTATAGAAAAGTATCTTTTATCTGAAAAATCTACAGTGTGAATGTGATTCCTTCCTTCCTAGGGTTCTGGGGGATGGAATTTAGTCTTAGCAGCATCCTGTACCTGTACTCTAAAGCTACATACTTGGATCTGATAACTTTAAGTTTCCAGTTGGTGGAAGTGCATCAATTTATATTATGTTATTTTCTGTGCTGTCCTTGCACTAGTAGGTCTGAAAACATGTAGGAATTTCAATTCCTTTTTTAAGAAAGTTCCACAGGTTATTACTGAGCACAGTTATTCTAATTCCCAATGCCTGTAAGTGTAAACCCCCCACTATCTTGTAGAGAAAAAGGTACTCTGCTTTTCAAATGTTGTGTATTGAAAAATCTTAATTAAAATTATCAAGAGAAAAAGAGAGTTATTTACTTATTTACTACAACAAGAGATCCTTCTGCTCAATATAATGATTTTAGTGGTGGCTATCTTAGAGAAATAAAAAAGTTCCTTAGAGGCAGCTGTAGAATAACATGACCTTAAGGTACAACTGTTCTTCCAGCTCCCTAGCAATTCCAGGCTGGCAGCTGTCTGGAGGTACAAGGTTTCATGTGCCCCCTCAAAAATGCAAAATAATGCAGCTTGTGTAAAAATATTTCTTCCTCTTTTAAGAAGTGATCTCTAAAGAGATCACATTTGTCTGTGAGATTTAGGTCTGTGTATGTTTATAATAGGTTTATGTATTGATATGTATCTACTCATACACTTACAAGTGTGTTTTTAAAAAGAAAAATAATGCAATATTGAAAATAATCTGTTTATGGAAGAGTAACTTTTCAAAGTTTTTTGACCCATTCGCTGACTGTGAAGTTGTAAAACATTCCCCATTCAAAAGTTTGTTGTAATTCCTGCAAGTGTCTATAAACAAATACATGTTATTCCCACTGGTTAAGCACTTTAAAAATGTGTAGCAAAATAGTAATAGCTGTAAATATTTAAGCCTCATATTGCTCCATTTTTTATGTTCTGAAAATGGTAAATTCAGATTAGCGTGTTCTAATATAAGTGTAATAGTGAATGTTTTTGTGTTTTAACATGGATTAGTTTTGACCTGAAATGATGGGAGCAAAAGGTGTTCCATGCTGAAGTGCCTGTTTCTGCTCGCTTGTGAGGAAGAGGGAGAAAAGCTGAGAAAACAGTGTTGAATGTATTCTGCAGTCACCAATTCTCCCTGCTGCAGAGTAGAAGAAACCTTCTGTGAAGTTATTTGATATCTAACATAGGCAGCCACTGAGTTAAGCTGTCTTGTTTTGATTGATAAAGATTTTCTTTTCTGACATTTATAACTAATTCACCTTTTTGATAAGCATTTAATGTGTGAAGACAAAAGGTTGTATTTATTAATCTCTTACCTTTTGCATGCAGAACTGAGGGAGAGATGGTGCTGACTAAAAGGAAATCTGCTTTTTCTATTGAAAAATAAGGCAATTCATTTTCCTATTGCTTTTCTGGATGTGCTAGTCTAACATAAGAACTCGAGTAATCCTTTTTAATGATAGCTATTTTGGCATTGTGCTTCTAGGGACAAAAAATACAAATCACTATTATTAGAAGAGTGGAAATGAAAAAAAAAATCCATTGTATGCCGTCTATAACACTGGCTATTCTTCATTATATCAACATTCTTTTGGTGAATCATAAATAGTCTATGCCCAGGGTCTGCTCATATAACATACACAGGTCTAAATCCAGAATTACTCTACCAAATCCACTGGCATAATGGAAACAAATCTCACAGCTAAATGAGGCATTTTGGCAATGTTCAAAATGCAATTTCAGACCCTGACTACAGTTTTTTCATTTGATTTTGTAACTAAATTTGTTATAAAGGTATTTTTATACCTTTATATATCTATATAAAAATATATGATGGTATTTTCCTTTGTTGTGAAATGGAACTATGTGCCTAATATGAATGGCCTGTTCAAATAGGCTCTGACCATGACAGGCGGTGGAGAGCCTTGCATTAGCTGCTGAGTACTCTCACCTGTCATTTGCTTTATTGGAAGTTGAGGCCACTCATCTTCTGGAATGAACAAGCACTAAGTGTGGAATTGCCCTTTTTCTTACCCTTTCTGTCTGATGCTATGAGCATGCTTGTGTAGTTGCCTGAAAATAGCACTGGATTGCAAAGAATTTTGGATAGTGTGCAGCTTGAGACACTCACCTGTTAGCAGTAAGTATTTTATAATTGGCTTCCAGGATGTTTTGGATGGAAATGATTACACTGCTAGGCAGATTGTGCGTTGGAAAGATTTTTCAATATGATATAGTGGCTTATCTTAATATAGCGATGGATGTGCTATATAAATATGGTACATTTTTAAAGCAGTGTTTCCTTTCAAAGCGCTGTTCAGGAACTTGTGAGATTTCTGTATGTTTGCAAACAAAAGGAGACAGTAGGATGTAAGGAATTCTCTGGCTTAAGTTTCATTCAGTTGCATTCTGCTGGGTGGCAAATGGTCTGACAAGTTTAATGTAGGTGACAGCAAGCTCATGACTACCTTCATGCATTATCATTCTGGTGTGTAACTTGCAGAAATTTTTAGTGAAGGGCTTTAAATTTGAAACTACTCCCTTGTACTCCATGTTCCTCTAAGCACCCTATTTTCATGGGAGCCTTGGCATTTTGTAAAACAGTTTAAGGACATGTTTTGATCAGCTTTGCAACAGTGAATAAAGGAGTGGGTGAGTTTTGTTGAAATCAACTGCTAGGTCCACTTAGGCTTTTGAAATTCAAAGCTGCATTTTGAGAAACTTGGTGAGACACAAATTAATGGCTTGTTGCTGAAATGATTTAGGCTTGCAGGATATAAATGGGAATTCCCCTTGAAGTGCTGAAGTTTAATGAAACTGGTTAAATAGGTGGGTGATTTTCACTCTTATATCCAGGTCAGTTCTAGAAAACTCTATCTTATTCTGGTTTCTTTGCTTAAACAAGTTCTCAAAATTTGAAGAACTTATGAAAGGAACCAGGAGATTTGACAAATTTTAGCTTATAAAAAGGCTAGTGACATGATTAGTGTCAGTGTTTTCAAAAGATGATTTTATCAGTTACTTTCTTTAAATAGGGAGATCACAATAGGAGAGAAGCTTTGAAATGGAAGCCAGACAAATGAATCTGACCACAGAATGATTGGGCAGTGAAGCCCCAGTGTGGTTAGATATAGCAGGTGTTTAATTTTAAAATGTCACAAGGTACTAGATTCAGTACAGAGACCACTGAGTGATTAAAGGGCAGTGTCTTATGATGGATCAAACTAAATGATGATGTAGCACTTCCTAGTCAGCTTATATCCCAGGAATTTGTAAAACAGTAGCTTTCAGAGGCTTCACCTTTTGGGTACTATAAAGGATAGCCTCTTTGACAAAGACAAATCTCTTGAATCTCATATCCATGTTTCAAAAGGTGTAATTTATAGGCATACGAAGTAAAACCAAAGCCATTTGTGTGCTATAAGGATAGAAGGGAGTGTGCCCTGTATTTTTTTTTATATCATCCTAGAAATGAATAGGTTTCCCATCTAAAGCAGATTGTTGACATATGAAATCATAGTTAAATTTTGAAAGCTAGTTTGCCAGTATAGAAGCAAAAAATAGTGTTATGATGAAGTGTATTAAGCATCTTAATAAGCATGGTTACCAGATTTTTGCTCTTTGTTTGAATCAGCAAAGGTTTCAGTAGGCTGCTAATGCAGTGCGTGAAAGATCTGTCCCAAACAGCACTAATGAAGATACGTTCCTATTTTCATTGTTGTAATCTGACTTGGCTTATGGCTTGACCTGAAAGAAAAGTAACTTTGATGTTTTGGAAGACCATCTGAATGCTGAACAATTAACTCTGGAAGTCACTGCCATGAAGCAAAAACTGATTTGCTACTATTTGTTAACTGCTCTCAGGGGCATGTGAATGTCTGCATATACAAATATTTATAGCTTAATGGAGACACTCAGTTCAGATGTTCATAAATTATGCTACATATATAAGAAGAATCTTCTCTATGAAATTGCAAAGAATGCCTCCCAACCTATCTGTGCTGTAAATCTTAAGTAGTGTGAGAATAAATTTTCAGTTTATATGTGGTTCATTCTTCCACTTTTTCATATGCAGGACAATAAATGATTAGCCATCCTAAGGGCATTTATTTTCTTTGGTCTAGCAGTGTAGTTAGTTATTTTGAACTGAGACACAACACAGTATTTGTTTGCTAGTGTTAGTGAAACTTTCTCCTTTGTAGACTTCAGTGCAGTTTTGTGTGGTATGGGTAGGTAGGTGGTTCTTTTGTTGGGTTTTTTTCCCCCTGATCTGTACCCTACCATATTGTGCTGGTTGTGGATAGCCAATTTTAGCAGTGAAATATTAGGAAGACATATTTAGGAAATGTATTAGGAATGTATTTTGCTATTTGTTATAGGAGGATGTATTTAGGAAAGGGAAGTGTGAGCAATAGCTCTGTGAACACTAAAGTCAGAGAAGGAGAGGACCTGCTCCAGGTGGAGAAGACCATGCAGGGGTGTGGGGATATACTCTGAATGATGTGTAGCCCATTGCGAGTCCATATTGGAGCTGGTCCTTTTGAAAGGAGCTGTAGCCCTTGGAGAGGACCCACACTGGAGCAGATCTTTGATATCTGCACCCTGTAGGAGGGATTCCATGCTGGATCAGGGGAAAAACACGAGGAAGAAGTAGTGGTGGAGAGGAACTGTTATGGACTGACTCCATTCCCTATCTCCCTTGTGCCACTTAAGAGGTGTGGACAAGGAGATTAAGTAGTTGAGAATGAAAGGAGTGTGAAGCTGTACCTTGGGAAGAAGGGGATTGGAGGAAGCTGTTTTAGCTTTTGTCTCTGTTTCTTGTTGTCCAGGTCTATTCAATTGACATAGACTTAAGTTTATTTTCCCTGGGTTGAACTGGTTTTGCCTGTGATGATTATTGGCAAGTAACCTTCTTGTCGTCATCTTCACCCATGAGTATTTAAATTTAATTTTCTTGCCCAGTCCTGCTACGAAGAGGCAATTATAGAGCAGATGAGTGGGTGGCAGCCTGACCAAGCACAATATGATCCCCTGTGGGAAGTGTATTTTGCTAATACCTTTGTGTGTGAAGTCCTCAAAACTTGAGTTTGTGCATGTGGGTTTTGTGACCACTTCTCAGGAGGTGGCAGATACGCCTTTGCATCCTGTGAACACACTCAGTGTAAGTTGCTTTTGAAGGCAGGGGTGGGAGTGTGGCTCCGTAAAGCTGTGGTCAGCAGTGTGACTGGGCTGGAGAACCTAGTGCATGGCAGGGCTTCCAGAGAATAGTTTGACATGGTACTAATCTTGGACCATTTCTTATGTATCTCAGTCAAAAATGTTTCTCATGGAACTTGGCAAATTTGTGACTCACCTAAAGTATCTGGCAAGTGGATTATATACTTAGTTTCTACCGAATTGGAGCCTGGGAGGTACTTTCTTCCAGAACTTGAGTGGGATACTGGGAGAATGATTACTCAGCATTAGTTGCTAATGTGCATAATAAGTATTAAACATTTATGTACCTTTTCTCATTAGCATAGGAGGGGACTTTTGATTAAAAATTTTAGATCTCTTTGAGGATTGCAGTATTGTGTACTAATTTTTGTTCTAATTGCAGATCACAATTTATAGCAATGGTTTTCTTGAGGAAAACACCCCAACACAAATCAACAAAAAGCAAGAGAACAGAGCATATTTTTGTTATGCTGTTTCATTTCCTTTTTGTTTTCTGTTCATAGATTTTTCAGAATAATTTTGCATTTTTCTTGCCACTAAAGGAATGAAAACATAATTTTGGCCTTTTCCAGTTTCTTAATACATATTCCAATTCGGGCTGGATTTCAGCCTAAAATGTTATTTGCCATATATATGTGAATTTGGAGTCATCGCTAGTAATGTAAAGAAAGAAGCTACCTAACCCATTTATGGTTCATTTTCCCATATCCTGATATTCCCAAACAGTAATGTTGATACTTAAGCAGATTTGAAAATTACTTTGCAATCTAGCCACAAAAGAGATACGCTAAAAAGTACAATTATATTTTTTTCATCTCAGTAATAGTTCCAGAGGGTGCATTATGTTCTATTGAGTAAATATGTTGACATTCTGCTTCTTTTTGAATACGTATTTAGGAATTTTTTTTAAAATTAATTATTGATCAATGTTCTGTAGTGTATTCTCTAGGAGAATCATTAGTATCCATTGTGTAAATCTAGTGTAGCTTGTGGTTTAATGATCCTGTGGCAGTAACCATTCCAGTATGTCAGGTCAGTTCATCCATACACCAGCTCAATAAACTCACTCTGCTTTGGTGTAGGAAAAGTTGCCTTTTAAGATTTTTGTGATGTGTTGATTTTTAAAATTATCACGCAGAAAGAAAGAAGTTTAGTTTACAGGTGACAGTATTGAAAATTAAAATAAAAGCTACCATGAGTGCTGAAAGTACCTTGCATTAGAAGTTGTATTTCACACAAAATTATTAACATGTTGTCTTGGTTTGAAAAGACAGGTGTCTGCTAAGGAAGGCAGAAATGTCCCTTGAAATGGAAAAATGTAAATCTCCTCCTCTCCAAATTATTATAATCTTGAAATCAAGGGGCTCTCAGGCAAAGATATGGGTATAGGAATTACAGTTCTTTACTAGGAAAATTAAAATAAAAATGCAGTAGTACAAAAAAACCCCCAAACACTGTCAGAGTCAGAATACAACCTGATACCCTGTTGGTCAGGGTGTTGGTAGCACTCAGATTAAATGGTGGCTGAGGTCCTCCTGGAGTGACAGATGTGGTTCTGTTGAAGCAGTGATCCTGTAGAAAAGTGTAGCTTTCTTCTGGAGGTTCAGTGGTGGTGTAGATGAGACCAGTCTTTCTCTGGGAATTCAGTGGAGAAAGGCTGCCTGCAGTATTCCAAGTCTCTGATTATCTCTAGGTAGGAATGCTTGGCTCCTCCCCCTGGGTGGAGCATCTCACAATGGGATGATGTAATTTTATCTGTCAGATAAAATAAGAGAGACTCATGAGACTCAATGGCCCATTAACAGAAGATATCACCCTGGAAGGAGGATGGGTTGTGGAAGAGATAAAGAACCTGTACCACCTGGTTTTAACAGCTGGTAATAGAATACATACTTTTGGTTACATCTTGCATTGCAAACCAAGATAGATGTCTTGTTTTTTTTTTTTTTCCTGAGATCTAAACAATGTTGTGGTAGCAAACTTGTATGGCACATTCATACTGTATCCATATGCTTGCTTCCCGACCCCCTTAAAACCAAGGGATTTATATTGGCCAGAGTCAATCCATGGACTTAACTACACAGTTGTATATTAGAGTGCAGTAATACACCTAATGCCAGAGAGAATTATGTAAAAGGTGGTGAATAATTTGAGACTCCTCTTGTAATGAATTAAATTTTGTTAAACCAAGTGTGTTGTTAGGCTTGAGATTTTGTAGACAAGTTTAAAGTGCAAATCTGAATAGTTATGCTGTCAATAAAGACAAGTTTTCCTGTAACGTATATGGAAGCTTAACATGAATTATGTTGTTACAACATTTATTACAAGTGTAATGTGTTATTAATAGTTGGCAAAAAAATCCTGAAAGTAAGATTTCAGATTTTCTCATAAATCAGTAACCAGAGAACCACATGCAAAGTAGAAATAATAGAATAATGACATACTCCTGAATTTCATATGTGGATTACATTGTAATGCAGCTGTGAAAATATTATTTCAGTTTTCATGGCATAGTTCTATGTGAGTTCTGCCAAAAAATGTGTGAATATATCATAGAATCTTATCTGCAACAAGCGGGCATATACAATGTATTTTCACCATTTCATAGCTGTAGAGTTTTAGTATTTTTCTCTCCAATTTGATATTTTAAAAATATTCTTACATAATGAGATTGCTTTATATGTATTGAAGCTGCAGAGTCTTTTCTGATCTGTTAGAATATGAAGTGTGTGTGTGTGGTTTAGCATTCTGTAAGTCAGTGATCTCTCCAGGGCATCTTGAAATAAAAGTGTCTCTTCTGGCTAAGGATGTACTTATTATAAACCATTTTTCAGCAGTGATTTTAATTTTCTAGAGCATGCTCTGTGTCAGTTTAAAGACTGAGCAGCTGAATAAGTGCTGATGCACAATGTAGCATAGCTTTGGGATTGAATGTCATTGGTTAATGTGTTTTTTCTCTGACTATAAACTATATGTATGATATTAGTTATGAGCGTGTTCTGCAAGCTGAGGAGCAGGTAAGTGAATCAATGCCTAAAAGTTTCAGTGAAATACATTGTTGCTGTATTGTTAAGATTTTGATTTGCAGTAAGAAGTATGCTAAATGGAGAAGAAAGTGGAAAAATTACAAAACTGTGGTACAGGTGGGTCTTACCACCTCTTCATGGTTCAGAAGTCCCAGTGTGTTTGAGGGTTCTCAGCCCCAATGTTGCCTGTGCTTCTGCCTGCACTTAACTAGGATGTGAGTTGTCCTCTGACTCTTGGAATGTTAGGTGTATAACGATGTACATGTGTTTATAAATTTCCAGAAATATGAAACTATCAGTCAGTGTTTAGTGAAGAATTCAAATGAATTTTGTTATACTGAGGGAAGAGATGTTGACATGTGGGCTTTGAATCTGCCTTAATGTTAGGTATTTTCCTGTTACTGTAGCCATGCATTCAGGTCTGTGAGAGGTCTTGTTTAAAGTCCCTAAATTATGTTTGGTCTTTTTTTAAAGAACCAGTTTTGCTCTTCCTTATGCAGTACTGTGGAGGTATTTTTAAATGCTTATATTTTTCCATTCCTTAATTTAAATAGTTTTCTTTAGGTCAAGGTTTCTTGATGGTTTTAGCCATTTTAGATTGTGAGAATGCTGCGCAGAGAACTCTGTGCTAGATGAATACTGTAAACTCTAGCATTAGAACCCTGCTGAGCATGATGTACATAATGCCAATGCAAATCCCTATGACAGCAGAAGGCCACCTCTCCTTGTCCTAGCAAGGGTACACTGGGATTTTGTTCCCAATGGTCTGTGCAGGATCACTAAGGTCTGTATGTTGACTGTTGCTGCAGTCTGCTTTCCATCACTACTTGAAAATGCCACTTATAACCACTGAGGAATGAGAATGATCAATTGCTTCTATTTTTACTGTGAATTGAAAGACAACATCTCTCATTTCCCTTCTTAACAAGATCCTGGCAAGCCCTACTGCCCTTTTGCCATCTGATTCCCTCAATTTTCTTGCTGCTTTTCTTGCTTCCCCTTTGCCCCTCCAGATATGACTGACTTGTTCTCCACATAGTAAAGCCCTCTCTTCCCTTCCACTGCTGTTGGAGTCAGACCTTTCTTGTAACATGTTCTCACATAGATAATCTATTCAGTCTGCTGGTTTTCCTCTGTGACTGCTTTCATCTCTTGCTTAACTTGTTCCATGCCTTCCTTTCCTTTATCTTTTCCATGGTGTAAGCAGGCTTTACTCCTTCCTCTTTTATGCTTACCTGTCCTTGACCTGCCTGCTTCGCCAGCTGTGACTGCTACTCGGTTTGGTATCTGGAGTATTGCTTTGTTTACAGTGTCCTCCACTGCATTTTCATCCCAGAATCCTCCCTGGTCCTGTTGCTATTCCTTGCACTCTATAGAACATTCTTTTACTAATCACTGAATAAACTCTTCTAAATAAGAGCTAAGAAGCATCTCTTGTTCATGTGATTGTCTAGGGGAAAAGGAACCACAGTCAGAGGGTGAGCTGGTGTTGGAAGCAACAGACATTTTCAACTTCTTCCATTGATTTTATTCTTTTGAGTGATTAATTTTGTGCTGTATCTAGAGTCAAAGCATATATGAGAAAATGTGACTTTAAACTGAATATTCTTCAGTACTAAGTTGCATCTAGGCCTGCCTCAATACCTGTTTGTCCAAACTGCACTTTCATCTTGCCTTCCAGAGACTTCTTCCTGTGCATTTAGCCATGAATTCAATTTCAGTGGGAATCAAACAGCTGCTTAATCTTTTCTGTCAAGTTCTTTCTCCCATTGCTTTTGATGGCTGAAGCAAACATCACTTCTCTTCCTGCTGCTCATACAATTTGTAGCATTGCTTTCAACAGGAATGTTGAATGTTTCTAAGTATTTGTGTTCTGCCTATCTTTGTGTCTTACAGGTTTTTTTTAAGATAGACAACTCTTTCCCAGTCTGTATCACCTAGAAGTCTGGACTGGAATAATCTAATTTTGTGTTTTCATTTACTGAAATATCCTTCTCCTGTTCTTGGTAAAGAAGACATTTGGTTATATCCACTAGACCTCTTGCAAAAACAATTTTCCTCCGTTTTTTTTTTTTTGACAATCACTCTTTCCCTTGCATCAGATTGTTGTGTCCTTCCTTTTGTAAGCTTTTTGTTTTCACTGTGAAGATTTTTCCCAGTCTCCAGTACTTTTCTTGTTCTTTCCTGAAGTTTTCTTTAAAATTGTGATTCTGAGCTGTGTCCAGCATACAACAAACGTGTTCATAGATTGGTCAAACCTGCAAGGAAGTTCCAAAAGAAAACACTTAATAAAAAATGTAATCTCATTATCTTCTCCAAAGTTATGCCTTTACAAATCATCTTTGCTATAATGTCTGCCAGAAATTCACAATGATAATGTTTTTATTTAATGTTCATTGGCTCCTGTGCAGTGTGATGTAGGTTTGCATGTCTGCAGTGTGCAAACTCTCCAGCTTTCTTGTTTATCATCTGTGTTCTGTATCTGTCAGTGGTTTAATATCATGAGGTCCTGTGATCCCCAACATGCATTCATAAACCCTCGGGTGATAAATATAAACTTTTAATCTGAGCAAATCCCTGGATTTGTGAGTGTTATCTAATAGAATTAGCTCAGTTTAATTTTTAAAAACTTGTGTTCTCTGCTATCCCTGCACAATTATAATTGTATAATAGGTAGACTTGTATGTGTTACAATAATTGATGGCAATCAATTATTAGTCTCATTTGCACTAGATAATTGTGTAGATAGCTGTATTTTACAACAGGTAATTGAGCATCCCCATGTAGTTCTGTCTCTGTTCAGTGGCTCTTACTAGATTTGGAGCTGCTCTGTGGTGTTTCTCAGAGTGTGGGATCTGTGAGATATTTCTGTTGAACAGTTTCTCATATGACTGCAGAGAGTCCTGGGAATGAGTGTACATTCACTATTTAAGATAAATGTACAAGATGAGGACTTGATTAGCTTCCACATTGTGCTGTTTTGGGGGACTTGGGTGGCAGTTCTTGAAATCCAAGCTACGGTTTTTAGAGAGGACTCTGGTCCTCTCCTTAGCTTTCTGGTTTGGGTTACAGAAGACCTGATAGTTATGCTGGAGACAAGAAAGGTTTTGAAATGCTGTGCACAAGTCCCATACTGTAGCAGTCTATAGCTGAGTAGATGCCAAGTGAAATACTTGGTAACTATCTCATTAATATTAACTTTTAACACATGAAAGAAACCTAGGGATGGAGGAAAGCTAATAATACCAGTGTATTAACATGCTGCACTGAGAGATGGACTGCTGCTGCAGTCCATGAATCTGCACAGAAGGGAATCATGGAAACATTGTGGTTTGTGTTTTGAAGTTGGTATTGACTGTAGCTGGAAGAACTTCTTGGCCTCTGAAACTGTTTCGCTTCACACAGTGTGGCAGTGACAGACCTCTTGGGAAAACAAAATCATGTCAAACGAAGCACAGAATTGTCCCTTTTGATTATGTTAATCTGAACTGGGATATTACTCTAAGAGAATATGCTGTGAAAGAGTTAGAGATTGACCTTGGAAGTAATATACCTATATTTCTTTATTGCTGAGTGATTAATAATCAAAGAAAGAACCCCCCACATTTTATTTAAAAAACAAGTGAAGAAAATAAACCACCTCAAAACCTTATGGCTTGCATCAGATTTCTTCTGTTCAAGGCAGTAAACTAGTTTGTGAGGATACTGTTGCTAAACTCTTCCTTCACTGAAAGTGGTCTGTGCTTGATATGAAGTATTATTTGTGTTTCACCATTCTATTGTATGGACAGTGTAGCCTGGCTGCCAGTCTGTACATGCTGGGCTTTTCTGTTGCACCAGTTTGTCACACTTTAGATTCTAACCTCGGTTTAAGTTGCTTTAAATTTTGTTTATAAGGGAAGCTGTCAGTAGATGGCAGCAGCAATCTCCTCACATAATAGTTTTAGGTTACCAGGCAAATGAACATCTTACACTAATGTTAACTAATCCTAAGGCAAAACACTCTACTGAAGTAATTCAGTGTGGGAAAAACTCACTTTTATTCTTGGCCTAAAGCAGGATTTTGGGGCTGCTGATTAACTTCGGTTTAGACTTCCATGAGCCGGCACATGCGAGAAGAAGGGAAGCAAAGGAGTCTATGTACAGCTAGAGACATCCTGCAGCTGCAAAGCGATTAATGGCAGCCAGCCCAAGGAACTCGTGGGTGGAGCCCAAAGGACCATTAAAGATCTTCGGGCTAGGCTGCTTTCCTTGCCATATACTCATTACTGCAGGTTGTGCTTAGCACAAGGGGGAGAGGGGCTGTGCATATGCATACACATGCATTTCAGAGTGCTGCTCTTTAAGTTCCATTAGTGATCCTAACTAGCTCCAGTGCTTGCGCTGCAGTGGCTCCCAGGTCTGCGAGCAGGTTGATCTCAAGGGGCAAGGGGTCCAATCTGCCATACCCTCTGCCCCTTCAGGAAGTGAAGCATAAAGGCTTGTTTTGTTTCGTTCTGTCCATATCCTTTCCTGAGAAGGGTTGACATAGTTTGACTTTTGTGGCTGTCAGAAGGCGCCTCAGGGAGGGGCTGTTTAACTCCTGTCAAGGGCCCAGCTGCCACACAGATGCCATGGTCTGGTTCATCATGGTAGGGATGAACCTCTTCAACTCATCTTGGCACCAGCACGGGGATGTCATGAAACAGAGGAGGTCAGCAGTGAAGAGCAGGCCTACTTCAGGCATCTGGTTGTGCCAAGAAGAAAAAGGCTGGGTTTTTTACCCATCTCTCACTCTGAGATTTTAATTTTTCCATGAAGAAGTTGAATTCCTCTGATTTATAAGAAAGGCTGTAGTGCTGTCCTGTGCTCACATTTGGGCTGTCAGGAGCTGTTGATTTTTAGGGACAAAATTGTGCTCTCTCATTCGGTATCTCCACTGAGCACTATTTACTATTCCCATTCTTTTTCTGACTAGCCCTGAGAACTGAGCTGAATTCTCCACAATGCCACCAGAACTTATTTGCTGAGTGGTGAGAGCTAATTTTAAGTCCACTGTTATAAAAGTGGTTGTGCTTTGACAAATGTGTACAGTTTGCACTTATCATCACTGAATTTCATTTAATATTTGATCACCTGGTGGGGATACTGAGAGCCCTTAGCTCTGCCTTCAGTTTTCACCTTGCTATACACATTGTTGTACCTGGGCATCTATTAATAGAAGATATTTGCCTTTTATACCTTTGCAGTGTAATTTTTCCAAGCAATTGGCCAAGGACCTTGTAAACATTTTAAAAAGAAAACTAATTAATGCTATACCAGTGCTTCAAGTTACTCTGTCAAGTTTGTGACATGGGACTTCCACAAAACCTGCTAACTCTTTACCTTCCTATTATTTAATTTTATAAATTTCTCTTATTTTACTCTGTATTATAATTTCTACCCATTAGACCACCATGGTAGTTTCTCATTAGAAAGATTTGAAATCTGCTATTATGTGCCTACTTGTACAAGATTATTAATACTAGCCATAGGCAAGGATTGGCCAGGATATTAACCAAACTTTAGCTTTTTAGGGTAAGTTAAGTACTTTTTTTGACACTGAATTTTTTATTTAGATTAATCTAATAGTTAAAAAACTGGCATACTTAGAGCACTTTTTAATCTATCTAGTAGAAGTTCAGATGAAGTGAAAGAAGGGGAAAACCACCTGTAGCTGAAATCATACACGTTCTATTTTCCTTTGTTGAAAGGAGACAATGGCAGATTTTATACATTAAAACAATTCCTTGGTTTGGAAGAATTTGGTTATGTGGTCTTGTGGGTGATTTTGTTTTTTCTACTTTTTTTTAGTCAAAATTTTTATTTACTGTTGTATCTTAGTGGGGGTTTTTGGTAGTCTATTTTTATTTTGTGTGGATTTTGGTTGCTGGTTTTTTGTGTGTCTTGGTTTGTTGTTTTGGTTTTTTGTAATCACATGCATCTGGCTTTTAGGCTTACTTAAGTTCTTAGACTTTGGCACCCATCACTATTTGAAATGTCTGCCTGTTATTGAATGAATCTGTAGACTTTTGCCATTGACCTTTTCTTTAGAGCAATATTTATAAGACTAAAACAAATGTGGAACACAAAAGCTCCTGAAACAAAAAAAGGATATCTATGTACCATTTCAGAAGGGTATAAAAGCCTTCCTAATATAAAAACATTCTGAAGTATTCCCATGAGAGATCCTGTGCATTAGCCTTGATGTCTCCTTTTTCTCACAGCCTTACATATGAGTGCTAATTGATCAGCTGTTTAGAGAATTATAATTAATTCTATTCCTGTTAAGTGCATTGCAGATAGCAATGCAGCATAGTGTGTGAGTGACAAGCTCGTATGTCCTACCCACCACAGGTGGCTTGATTTCACTGGAGTAGAGTTCATGGGATGCAGCAGTACTGCTTTTTTGCTGGAGTTATTTGAGTGAATGTAGGTTTGTTCATGTGCTGCACAGCTGAAGTAGAAGGAGAAAATAATAAAATAAATAAACATTTAAACATCCAGGAATATACCACCATTTCAAAATCAGTTGATGGAACTCCTTTAAGCTGACACAGTCTTTGATTTTTATGGATATGTCCTAGATACACAGAAAGCTTAAATAAACACCTAAACTGTAATGGGACATTTTGAGGATTAATGTCAGTGTAGCCCAAGATAATAATGGGATTCAGTGAGGCCAACCTGTTTGGAATTGTAGAGAAATAAATAGAGTGTATCATCAGTTTTACTGATGAGGCTTTCTGTATTTGAGGAGGAGTTTCTGATCAATGGTCTTGTGAGTTATCAGTGTTATGTGGTCTGGGTATTATCAAAGCTTTATTAGCTTCCACTTTTCTGAACATGGTTTTAATACCATGTATGGCCATTTTTAACAAAGCCAATTAATAAATTAATGAATTCTTTGGGATACACACAGCAACAAGGAAACATAATTTTCTTTTCTAAGAAATAAAAATAGCTGAAGAGAGAGACAATAATATGGGAAGAAGTATTAGGGTTATATAGGCTTTTCTGGATGTGTCCTTCCTCTTTCTATATATATTGACACTACTTTTCTCCTATTTAGGATGCTTTTACATAGATTTTAAGGAGTTAGGATGTCTGGAATGCTGGACACATGGCATCTACCAAAAGCCAAATTATTGTTTAGAATACTCTTAAATTCCACTGCATTTCTCTTTAACAAGCACAGCAGCATTGGTAAGCTGTGTGGGAAGTACTTCTCTGTTCCCTGAGGTTTGTTTGTTTGTTTCTACCCATCATCCTTTTCTGATCCATGGTGCCAGCTTTAACCCTGCAAACCCACTTGAGCACTTTAAAGACCCATCTTTGAGTTTAAAACTGGTGCTTGCTGTGTTTTCTCTTGGAATATTTCTGTGCTCACATGATCACAGAAATCATATGATTGTGTTGAAGAGGTGGGATCTTAAGCTTTTTCTGGTGCTGGTTGGAACAAATTGTGCTTCACTTGTTTCATTTAAATGTGGGGAAAATATCACATATATTCTCTAATTTATCAAATGAATGTTTTGAAACAATTTTATGGTTGAGAACTGTGCTGGGAAACTAGGACATGAAGAAAATTCCTGTGGCATAAAAATAATTAACACTTAAACAGTGACTATTAAGACTTAGATGTTTAGCCTATTTAAAAAGATGTGAATTGGAGGGAAAATAATGGGGTTTTTTAGTTGCTGCTTTAAAACTGTGGTAAATTAAAGGGCCAGGACACCTTCTGCTCCCATTAACAAGCCTTTATTAGATAGAACTAGGCCTAGAGGTGGGGGGGGCTCAGGGTGCGCGCCACTGCTGCTGCTCCCCGTGGTCAATGTCGAGGAGGAGGAGGAGGATCACACAGGCCTGTCATCATCCACTGTCAGCAGGACTGGAGCCTCTGTCCTCGCCGGGATCGCCCGGAGACTCCTTCTCAGGCTCGAAGGTCTAGGGGTGTCTTCCCTCTCAAGTCTTGCCCAGGTCATGGTGAACAGCTTGCCGGACCGGGATCGGCACACCCAGTCTCCCCAGGTCCCCGCTGCCTCCACAGCGTGGTCCTCCACATGTTCCTTGAGAGTGACTCATTGTCCAGGGCTGTCTTCGCTCCCAGGTGGTAATATGATTTTAATATGCACTTGTGTGCAAGTCTTTATGGGAAAAGCAGAAGTTTGTCCTGTGTAGCAGCAGCTAAATTACCCGATGGGTTGGGAGGGAGTAAGGGATGGGGATACAAATGCAAAGATAAAACAAGTACGAACTTCTTAACAGTGAACCCTTTTGAGACTTACACCAAAACCCCTTATCCAGGGACCTAAACTGGGATTGAAACAAGAACGTATAATTTGAACATTGGGATTTTTATTTATAACAAAACCACAACAATACATTACCAATAAAGTCTTTAAAGAATTATTTTAAATGCTCAGTAATATAGACTGGAGAAAATTGTATGTGGAAAGTGGTAGGATAAGAGAAAAGGCCTCAAGTTGTACCAGGGGAGGTTTAGACAGGATATTAGGGAAAATTTATTCATTTAGGGGATTGTCCAGCATTGGAACAGGCTGCCCAGGGAAGTGGTGAAGCCACCATCCCTGGAGGCATTTGGAAGGTATGTAGATGTGGTGCTTAGGGACAGGTTTTAGTGGTGTGCTTAGTGGAGACTGTCACCACCACATTTTAGTGGTGTGCTTAGTGGAGGCTGTAGAGAAGATGGAGACCCCTTCAGTTTCCAGAAAAATAAGAAAACCAATAGGTACAAGTTGCTCCTGGGGAGAGTCCTACTAGGCACAATTTTTACAATTATCAATTATTTGGAATAATTTCCCCAAGGAAGTGGTGGATTCTCCAAATCTGGGCATTGGTAAAATTCAGCTGGACAGGTTGCTAAACTGTCCAGTCCAGATGGTGCTTTTGCCAAGAAAGTTGGACCTAATGATCCTTGGGGTGCCTTTCAACCTGGAATTCTATGGTTCTAAAAAAGGCACTGTGAGTTCAGAATTTCTGTTCCTTCCCTGTCAGGGGAGGCTCAGTGACTCAGTGTTCTTCCCTGTTTACTCTGACATGAGTTAAAATGTGTTTGTTGAAGACAGACACAAAGGCTTTGTATTTCACCTGAAAAACTTTCCTTGTTCAGATTATACTGGCAGTTACCAACCTGCTTACTTGCTTTATACTCTCACGTGCATTGATCTAATGCTAAACTTCAGAAAGATTGCATATAATAGCTCTAAAAGGTGTGCAGATGGGCTGTTCTGTTCCATTGGTGTGTTATTGTATTTCTCCCTGTACTGGTTGGTTTAATCTGACTAGTTTTTCATTACAAGGGGTCACATGCTGGTGTGAATCCACTTTCAAGCAGAATCATATCTGAAATGTTCTGAATGTCTCTGTTGGGAACAGGTCTTTTTACTGTGTGAAGCAAAAGGTCATGTTCCCTTCTGCCTGCCTCTTCCTGCCCCTGATAAAACTGCAAACAAAAGGGTAGGATGAACTTTCATGCCTTATTCATTTTTTTGTCCTTCTGTATTCAGTGATACATCATTTTGGTGTTGAACCAGGTGGAATGACCTCCTAGAAGTGGCATGAGACCAGGATCAACAGTATTGTTGGCAGGAATGTGTTGTTTGTATTTTAAATTTTATTTAATAAATATATTTTATTTTAATAAATTTTATTTTATTTATGGAGAGTCTGATTTTTGAGTGTCTGTGCTCCCAGCTCCATAGCTGACACATTTTTTTTTTTTTGTCTAATTTATGGTTTTAGCCTCTATGTCCCCATTTTCACATTTCAAAAATTATTTCAGACTATTCAATTTGTGGGGAAATGTTCCCAGTTTTTTTTCCGCTTGGTGATGGAAATAAGTTGGATAAATATCTGACCTACTAATGATTTTGTCCTCTTCCAAAACTTGAAGGGAACGGGGAATATTCTTCCAAGATGTCTCTTTAGCTGCCACATGAATAACAAGGAATCCAAATCTTTTTTTTTTTTTGCATATGTGCAAGGTAATTCGAACATTTTCAGCTCAATTCTACAATATTTTAAATGTGCTTTTTTGTTGAATGAAGAAGTGTTCTTCTAATTGTTTTTCAAAAGAGGTTTTGAGCACATTATTTAATCTATATAAAGTAGGTAAATTAATAATGAAGTGGAATATAATTAAATTGTTACTTGATTTCTTAATTGCATACTCGGGTTTTTTTCTTAATTCTGTGCCCTATCCTCCACCTTCCTTTTAGAAGGTGATAGTTTTTGAGTGTAAAGCTCAAAACTGAAACTGTCTTTGTAAGGATCGTTTCAATGCTCAGCTATATTCTTAAGCCAAATATTTGAGGTTGCATATTTTAAAACATTGTTCCCTGCTCACTGTGTAGGGAAGCAACCTGAAAGCAAGGCCTTGCTCCTATGAAGGAAGCAGTATGGTTTGTGTGTAAACATTACAGGCTAAAACCCCTAATCAATAGAAGTGTGCTTATGCATGCTAGAAGTTCTGGTTAAGGAGACGGGAACTGTGCTTACATGATCTTCATCTCTCTCTGGTAATCACGAGTGAGGATTTTCTGGGTGACCCTGCTCTAACAGATTTATTGCTTCATATGCCTCTTCTGTCTCTGCTTTATGGAAAACGTCACTAAAAACAAGGAAGTTTTGCACTGAATTCTGCATTCCACCACTTCAGTGTTATTATTCTTGTGTCTGTTCTTTTTGTCAGAAAGGAGTTCTCATCCCTGAAACAAGGTGGTGGTTTTTCTTCCTGCTGCTAGACCTACCCAAATTGTGACTGCTGTCTTCTAGGGCAGTCCTGAAAATTTACCCTGAAACTTCACATCAAGGTCAGAATACCCTTTCACTGGAATGATAGAATCTTGCTGATGTCAGCTCAAGATCTCTAAATTAAACTTTCTATACCTCTTTCCATTTGTATGGGAAAATTAAATATCACTATCTACTTTTCAGATGTATTAAGACTTTTCCTCTTTCAAGTTAGGAGCCTGTACTGTTAAAATCAGAAGTGACTTTTAGAATTGTGTAGCTAAAAGAAAAAAAGCCTGGTATTGAGTCTTGTATATAATTTTTGTTTATTGCTTTAAGTTGTCCCCCAGGGGAATTTCTAAATTTTTTAGAACAACCAGTGAATATGGAACTGTGTAGAATATTTCCTCAACAAAATATTGCTCTTAAATATTGCTGGCTTCTTCTCCTTTCTTTCCAGTCTTGCAGGAGTCAAAGCTGTAAATATTCAGTCTACTTTCACAGGAATATATATTTTCTGATCCAAAGTGGATAAAAAACTGTTGAAGGAACCCATCTCTTGCCTATTAAGTAATATTGTTGTGGCTTGTAAAATGGGAAAATGGAATTTGTGAAACTGCAGCTTTCATTTTGATGTATTGCTGGCTGTTATTCCTTTCAGAATTATAAAAGACATACTGAAGTATGAATTGGAGAATAATGTCAAGGAAAAAAATGTGACTTTTTGGCAATGGTTTAAAATAAATTAAGCTTTAGAAATGTTCAGAGTCAGGTGCTCCATTTTGATTCATTCCCTTGCATTAATATATCCTGAGTATTTTTTTGTAGTAAATGACCTTTTCCATTTCAAATTAAAAAGAAAAAGACAAATTAGAGGCAAAGATTTTGTTTATTTTCTTCTTCCATTCTGCAACAGGAACATCTTCAAGTTCAGTAATTAATCAAACATTTACAAATGGGGGAAGGAGTAGAAATTTAGAGTGACATGTTCCATAAAAATGGAGCAAATGCAGTACTTTCAATTAAGTAATAATAATAAAAATTGATATAATTTTATTTTTCTTTGAAGGTTAGGTGTATGCATACAAAGGTAGTGTTTGTGGTGTGTTTTGGATTATTTTGGGTGTGTTTGTTTGTTTGCTTTTTGTCTTGGCTAGCTCTTTTTGTCTGCTTCTTGGAATGTGAGATCTGAAGGCAGTAGATAGAGTTGCCCTTAGGCCAGGCCACCTTTCAAGAACCATGGAGACCTTGGTTTCCAGCTAGGGCTTGCTAGACATCTTAATTAGGTGCTTCCTGTTCTCCTGATCAGGGGGTTGTAAGAAAGCCTAAATTCCGATTAGCTCTGTTAACATGTTACACACTTGTGCTTCTAGAGGGAGATAAAGGTGAGCTGCTTCCTAACTTCCCCAAATTCTTCAACATAGCAGCTATAAAGTGAGCAGCATGACAGCCACTTCACTGTTCATTTGTGTGCATCAATGCAAAAACTGATTAGAAATTGGAAGAAAGGTCAAGGCTGTTCTCTCAACTCTTGCAACAGTTCTACATAATTTGCCATCAGGGTGTCAACTTCTGCCTCTGATTCCTCCATTAGTTAAAAATAAGAAAAGAAGAAAGTCTCAGTGAGAAGTCTTTAAGTGGGATATTACTTGTCAAGCACTAGCTAGCCATGTAAGCCTTCTTAAATTCCTTCAGGTTCTCGGCGAAGGAAGACAATGACACATCATTTGAATTCAATAACCAATTTGAGATTTTATTACTCTGTTGGTCAGAAAGCCTCTAAAAGCTGTCTCAGAAAAATATTTAGAAACTTTTCATTATTGGTGAAACATTGATATTCTGAGACCTGGTGAAGTGAGATTCAAAAGTCCATAGGTATAAAGAAAATAATTTTTTCTGTATTATCTCAATTGCTTAATTCACAAAGTGTCATTTGTATTTAATGTAAGTCTTATCTTAAGAAATAAAAAAACCCAATTTTTATTTCTTCTTAAAGATTGAGTATGTTTTTGGTATTCCATAATGCTGACTGTTTTGGTAGGCAAAGGGGTCTATTATATTTTAATTTAAAGTTTATATAAAGTAATCAAATTTAGAATTTTCCAAGTTTAGTTCAGTTTAACATTCTATTTAGCAAATGTTTGTGTTTAAACAAAGCTCTCAAAGGCATAATTTAGGCAAATTTATCTTGCAGTCGGTGTCAATATACTGATTTTCTTTGAAAATTTCAAGAGGAATGGTTAATGTTACTGAAGTTCTTTCAAATTATAGACCTTAATGAGAACCAAGTTTAGCAAATGTAGCCTGTTGACTCTACGATGAACTCTGTTTGGATTAGCACATGGTGCCAAAAGCAACTTTTCTTCCTGTTGATACCAATTACTATATCACATGGCTATTGTCGCCCTGAAAACTCAGCTTCTGAGCTTGCTGACATGGTTTTCTAAGGACAGTAACTGTAAACATAGATATGTGTGCATTCTTTCTGTTACACGTCTTCTGATGGGCATTTCTTATGGCCAGTGCAGTGAGAAAGTGTTATCCTGACCATCCAATCCCTGGCCATGGTAAGAAGCCTATAAATCCTGGGAAGGAAAATAAACTCTGCTCTTTCTGCACCATACCTCAACCTGTGTCCGCGTGATCTATTGATCTTCAGCGGTAACAGGCTATCTTGTAATTTTTGTCCTTATTGGTGACATTAGATTTTGTAGTTGAGATGTATTTTAAATTGCAGCTTTGTTTGCTTGTATTCTTATTTAAGAAGAAAGTTTTGTAGTACAGTTCATTCTGCTTTTAGTTAAAATTTTGTGCCAAAGAATTTATATCTATTTTTATTTAATAGCTTCATGTGAGCTATGCATCAACTTACACTTTGCGTGCAATTCCTATTTGTCTACCAGTAATGTAGATTAGAATAACTGAGACGTAGGTAAGTTATAAAGCTCCCCATACTATTCCCACTTTGACTTCACTGAGAGTGCTGTGAACTAAAGGTTTTTAAAGTTATGCCCTTAGTGTAGGACATATTTGTGATGAGAACTCAAATTTAAACTCAGCACTGCTGTGTGTTGCAGTGACTTTGTAGATGAGTGAGCTGTGCACGCACTGTATGCAAACTAATTATATTTAAAATTCTCTTCAGTGGAAAAAATGTCCAAATAGTACAAAACATGTTAAAATTAGAGAACTAAGTGAATGAAAGACAGTTTTTCACATAATTAAAACACTTGTTTTCAGATGTCATGAAACTGATAAAATAATAGAATTGAGGTTATTTTTTCAAGAATAAGACTGAATGACAAAGCAATGGAAAATGGAAAATAAAGTATGCACTGAATATGTTTATGGAGATGAAAAAATGTACTCTGAGATAAAATTCAGTGTGCTTTATTAAATCAAGTGTATTAAGGATAAATGAGAGAGTTGGTTACTCAAAATAAACCAAGAAGAACACAAATATTGAAATTATCAAAAAGACAGGGTTTTGTGTTGAGCTAGAGATCTCGTGTCTTTGGCTGGATAGGTTAGGAGCATTTCAGTGGACTATTTATAGATTTTTCAGGATAGGTTTTTAGGCTTAGGGATAAGTTCACTTGTGTTCTTTGTGGGTTTTTTGGGTTGTGGGTTTGGGTTTGATTTTTTTTGGTTTTGGTCTTTTGTTTGTTTGGTGGGGTTTTTTGTTTTTTGTTTTTTTTTTAAGGTGAAAGCATATTTTAAAACATTGAAAATCCTACTTTTTGATCTCACTAGTTTGAAAAAAAGGTCTTTCATTGCAATCTGCCAATGGCAAGGTAGAGTAGCATCCTTCAGGAAAAGAAACAAGTATGAAATAGAACAGAGCTACCTTAAAAGTGCATAATTATGATGGTTACAACAATACAAATGAAAGCATTATTTCAGATATTTGTTTCTACAGGGAGAGAGGCTGTGGATTAATTGCGGATTACAGCAGCACTGCAATGTGATACAATGTTCTTCGGAAAGTTTTGTTTTATCACCTAGAGACCTCAGAAAGGCAGCAGTTCAACTGAGCCATTTCGGGTCTTGAAGTCATTTTGTTCTCTTTGTTCTTGTGTATGAATAATAGACTCAGTTGTACTGTGTGTATTCCTGCTTTGCTGCTGCAACCAACTGAGAACCAAACAACAGAATAGGTTTGTTTTCCAGGAACTGAAGGCTAATAATCACCCCTCTTCCATGCTTTTCATAGGATTCTACAAAGACAGTATCTGGCACAGTAGCAGCAGCTGATGGAAGTGGTCTGTCAGCAGCAGAGTTTTCCAAATGTGCACTGAATATACTGCTAAATCATGCTCTAACAGCATTCATGACTACTGGATACTTAGAAAATATTTTGTTTTATTGGTAGGAATAGTGCTGGGTAATGTAAAACATAAGGCAAGAGGATCAGTAGGGTCAGGGAAAAAAGTGCCTAGAGAAAACAGCAGCTTGAAAGTGGTGAAAATATGAAAGTAGATATCTAAATCCTTTTTATGGATTCTTTGCTTACTGAAGGTGGAATTGGAATATATGTGCAATTATGTCTCAAAGGATGTTTTTCAAATTGTATATCATGTGCTGTACCTTCCATGGCTCTTTTTCCTCACTAGTAGCAGGGCACCTGCTGTCTCTTGCAATAGAATTACCTCCTGCATACTGGCTTCTCTCAGGAAAAGTGAGTGACCTTTTCTACTTAAGAAACTGCAGAAATTGCAGCTAGGTTGTGTCTGATTTGGTGAAAGAGTCATATTATCAGCACCAGTTTGATTATGCTGTCCACAATTTGATATTCAGAGCTTTAGAGCAGTGACTGCTGTAATTATTTCCTCATTGTGGCAATCATTTAGGCTGGTCTTAAAAAAAAAAATAAAAAAAAAAAATTGTCATTATGGCAGGTACTGTATTTGATTTCTTCCTGATTTCTCTAAGTGAGAGCTGGAAATGCAGTTTGCCCTGTGTGAAGCTGCTTTGATTAAATGAGGAAGAGAGGCTTATGAAGTGTCACCATTCCAGATCCCTGTGTCCAAGGTGCCTGAAGAGCTCCAGAGGGAATGGGCATTCTACGTGCAATGTACTTGCTGTATATGCAACATTGATGATGATGATCCTTTTTTTCAGGTGTCAGAGTTGAGTGTTTCCTGAACACTCCAAACTGGATTTTTGTACCTTGGTACATAAATTATTTAGCCCTTTTCTTGGGCTTCATTCACGTCAAATTGTTGCAGGGCTAATATGTTTCAGCTGTTCTTTTGAGTCTAGTTGCCTCATCTTGGTTTTAAGGTTGGTTGGTTTAGTCAGGTCTGTTTGTTTAATTGAGTTTAATTCTTTTAACCTCTTAAACTGTTTCTTGAGGGAGAGGTAGTTCTTTCTTACAGTTTTGTATGAAGTCCCCAGTTCTCCATCTGTCTCTGTCGTGGTTTAAAACCAATAACTAAGAAAATTACTTATTTTTTGCTGTGAGATATGGATTAGAATAAGGGCAAAACAGGCATAAAACTTAAAAGGAATAAAGAAAGTTTATTGACAAACAACAAGAATAAGAACACCAGAATAAACTTCTAGAAAAACCTTTTCATCCTTTAT
>NC_031771.1:8698297-8776966 GCF_001522545.3 Parus major | reverse complement strand
AACTATAACAAAAATAGTTTTCTTGTGAGAAACTCCATAAATTAACAGGAAGAAACTTCTGTTTCTCTACAAAGACTGGTGAAAAGACTGTAGCAAGAATTGGGACTGTTTTAACCACCAAAGTTCCAAAGTTTTTGTCTCTGTTGACATGTGAACAAGGGAGTAGTAGGTAGATAGGGGATGAAAAGGTTTTTCTAGAAGTTTATTCTGGTGTTCTTATTATTGTAGTTTTGTCAATAAACTTTTTTTATTCCTTTTAAGTTTTATGCCTGTTTTGCTCTTGTTCTAATCCATATCTCACAGCAAGAAATAAGTAATTTTCTTAGTTATTGGTTTCAAACCACGACAGTTAGATAGAAATTGCCACTGATTTTGTTGTCATGACCTGTTCAAATAGAATATAATTAGAAACTATGTAATGGGTCTGCTTTCTTAATTGACTAATAGCAGCCTTTTATTTTATTGCATAAATTATACCATAAGACCTCTTTAAAAAGTCTCCATCTAAATTTGCACATATTAACATTAATGTTAAATATGCAACTTATAATAATTTGCTGGGGATACTGTAGAACATGTCTTGTCTAAGCTGTTTCCCTAGGAGTTCCTGTTTGAAACTCTTATCACAGAATAACAGAGGGAAGGTTTGCACGGAGGAGCAATATCTTCTCTTAGATCAGCTGGCAAAAGGGCTGGGGCAAGCTTCCAGGCACTTTCTTCTGAAGCAGAGGCAGCAAATGCAATCTAGCATTTGAGAGATCAGGAGCAAGTCAAACAGCTCTATTGGGTTGCCACAGGAAGTGATTTATGAGAAAAGTGAACTTTGATTGCAGAGAACAGTGAAATAATAAAAAGGAGAAAAGGAAGGCAGTGTTAGGCCACCTTGGCTGAGGCAACTCTACTCTTGCTGGTTTTCATGAGTAAAGGAGTCCTGATCCTAAAGGACTTCCATTACTTTCTCATAAGCAATGAGAGCCAGTGCACCAGAACAGAGGAATTACTACATTAAAAATAACACTAAAACACTGCTCTAATCATCAGGTTTCCATTGTGCTCCAAGAAGTCATCCATTGTATCCTCTTTGTTCTTTGTGTTGGCCAGAAGAGGCTTTTCAGGAAGATTTGGTGTCACCAAAGAACCCAAAACTACAAAAGCACAGCAGCGAATGGCCTGGCAGCTCTGTGATGGCACATTAGAGTACTGGTACAACATTTACGTTGTCCTGCTGATGGATTTTCATGATTGCATTAAGGTCACAAATCATTAAGATCTGACAAGGCTGAGCAGTGTCTTACAATCAAGTGACATTTATGGGAATAGGCTTTGGAATGACTGAAGTGACATAATATGGCTCTGGCTATTTTATGTTGATCTTGTGAAAAACGAGATTCACTTAATAAATTATAAAAAGTTTAATATAAACAAAAAGACAATTAGGAGACAAAGGAAATAAAGCAAAGGGTTAAAACGGCCAGGTGCCCTGGCGCCTTGCCAGGAACACACCTGATATCTTGGGAACACTCTTTTTATCCCCTCCTGCTGTGAGGGTTTAATGCATATTCAAACTTTTTCAAGAAGTATTTAGCATGTCCCCTCCCTGGTTCCGCCTATTTAGAACATGCACTGTACAGTTTTTATTTTTGCTGATCATCGTTATTTTTGCTGGTCATCATTATTTTTGAGTTTGGTTTCCTTTCTTCTGCAAATGGTCAGTGTTGATAACAGTCTGGGCCCCTCGTCCTGCCCTGGTGACAGTGGGGCTTCACAGCATATCCTTCTGCTGCTGCCACCGGCCTGGTCCTGGCTGCTGATAACAGCTTGGCCTCTATTGTTCTTCCGCTGATAACAGCTTGGGCCCCACTGTCTTTGTCCTCTGGGGTTTCCTTGCTTTGTACTAGGGGATTCCTTTAAGCTTAAAACTTGTTAGCAAGAAAAAAAGTACATACATAGCTAAAAAGTATTTAACATATAATATTCATCCTAATACTTGCGAAAGCCAATATCACAATACAGATTTATAACAATCTCAACAAATGAAATTGAATCCTTTTTGGAACTTATTTCACTCTTTCACTCTCTCACTGTTCATATATCTTAAGAAATCTAAGAGATATTTAGCCCTAGATGGCGTTCCATTGGCAAGACTGAAGATGTGATAAAATACTGAGCTGATGCAGCCTGTATAGTGCTACTGCTTGCAAAGTCTGAGTCTCTGAATTCTAAGCTTTAGTAGTAATCCAAGTGTCAGGAAGAGGACAGATAGAAACGTTTTCTTGACTGCTTTTTAATCAATTTTGAGCAGTTTCATGCTGCATGTTTACTACTGCTTTCCTTAGCCCAGTGTCTTGAGAGATGATGAATTTGCAGTATCATGGCAAGTGTTTCAGGGTATAGGTGGCCCTGCCCTTCTGTAGCTGCTTACCCTGGAGAACTGAAAAAATTAAATACTTTACAGTATTAGCTGCAGGCCTAAGTGAGTCATACTATGCAAATGTCTCTGATTAAAAGGACAATAAATGTTGCTGTATTTGAGGAAAAAGCACTTTAATACAAATACCAGAAATGTGATAGAGTATAATAAGCGCTTTTGTACTTGAGAGCAACTGCTGAGCAAATGCTTACAAGGAAAGGTTTAGCAGAGTAAATTAGATTAGATGTCTGTGCTTTCAAAACAGGGCTGAAATTTAATATGTTGGGTTCTTCCATTTTTTAATGGAAAAGCTATTTCCATAAGTTTCAACATAAATGATCTGAATGAAATCAATAGATAAAACTTGGAAACTTGGCTGACGTGATCACCAGCAGCAAAGACCTAAAGCAAATTTGCTACTGGTGACCAGGTCAGCCAAGTTTCTGAGCTTCAAATAAAGTCTAGGAAAGATGTTTATATGGGCAAACTTCTTTTACCATGTATTGCTTTATCTAGCATAGATTGGAGTTATTTAAGAATTGTTTATTAAAATTTCAGTTTAGGGTGGAATATGACAATCAGAGATAAAATTTAGTGTCAGTTTATCCCTTTGCCTCATATTTTCCCTATAGTACACATGTGTTCAAAGGCTCACACATCCCTCAGACCGGAGTTTTCTCTGAGCTTTCCTCAGATGGATGGCCTAAGCTTTATGAGTGTTTTTCTCATTGCTTGTGAGAAAAAAATGGTGACTTGAGGTATCTGGTGCTACTTCCCTGATATTTTTGTGTACTTTTGATGTTAAATGTTATTGTGGAGCTAGGTGGATTTTTCCATAGATTTCCTCTTCAGGGTGGCATCTATAATTTTTTTTTGTATTCCCAGCCATTGCAGGATGCCAGTAGCACAGTTACTGTGGTGTTTTATTTGCTGCAATTGCCCAACATATTTTCCTGTATGCATTGGAATTCAGTTAGCATGTGTTTTCACTTCAGTTAAGTAATTGTTGAAAGCAGCTGTTTTCCTAAGTGTGTTACATCTCATGCTGGTCAGTCTGAATATAAGAATGTCCCAAGACTCAGGCAATAGACAAATCTAATGGGTTAAATTAATGCCTATTGTAGGCTGAACAGCTTCAGCTAGAATTATCTCAGGAATTAACTTGACCCAATATGTGAACACAACAGTTATTATCGAGAGTACTGATGATATCTTCCCTTTTACTTCTATTATTAGAACTATAATACAAACTTTAGTCCTTGTGAGAATGAATAAAGAGACATCTGCCATCACTGAAGTCCAAGTCAGATCTATTCTTCGTACATACACCCAGACCCTTGGCTGGTGTTATCAGCCTAGCTGATTCCAATGACTGTGCAAAATCAAACACCATTCTCTAATTTCCCCCAAGAAGCAAACATTACAGCAGGTTTGCACAATGCTCTTGGCTCATAATTATGCAATTTGATATGTATGCTGTTAGTTTATTCTGTACAGGCCAGAATGGAGATCCAACCTACCTTGCAGACGGTAAAAGCTCAGACTACTTGTGACAATATGTCCCTGAAATTAGTTAAAGTAGCAAAATTATTTGACAACTGGTTAATAGATGCTTTCACTCTGTCTGATTAATCAAATGTCTGCCCCTTGTCACTCCCACCCTTTCTTTCTTGTTTTAATAGGTTTGAGGCAAATTCATTTTAGTAAAGGGGAATTTATTATAATGGCATGAGAGCTTTTACTCTTGTAAATCAAACAGTTTTGCATAGCATGGAGTCTACTACCAGGCTCTTAAAAAATAAATTTAAAAATAAATAAAGAAAGAAAAAACAAACAACAAACAAACCAAAAACAAAGCCAACAACTTTTTGGTAGACTGGAGCAAATGAACTTACCTTTCTGATGTTTCCTCAACTGTGAGTTACCATCTTGCAGCCCTTTCTGTGTTGCATTTTCTTGGCAAACTCTGACACAGGATGAAGTTTGAGGAATTAAGTAAAGTAACAAAATGCTCTTTTGGCTTCCATTTCTTCCGGGTGCAAAAATGGAATATTTGGATTTCTTCTTTTCCAATTACTGCAATGTAGCTTGTTTGCTTCCTGTCTGAAGAAAAATCTAGAGAAGAAAAATTGTGGTATTTTGAGATAAAATTTTCATTTCTAGAGGAAATTTACTGCATTCTAAAGATGTTAGTTTAGTACCAATACTTTAATGTTCCCCAAAGATGAATAAAGTAACCACTAATGCTGTCTCAAGGACCATGGAAACAGTCTAAGAAGATGTTTTTGCTCTTTTTTTACTGCTTAGCAAAATAGCTCTTTCACTTTCCTAGTCAGCTTACTGTGTCCTCAACCATTTTACAGTTTTATAATAATATAGGGGCTGATGTCTCAGTGAGAAGTGATCCCCAAAAAGGGAAAACTGTCAAATGAAAAAACAATAGAGAAAAAACACTTGTAGCATTCAGTGACTCATAACAGCTTTTGAGCCCTGTGAATCATAATCTCATTCCAGGCAAAACTTGGTATGGGACCTTGCTTTCAAAATGGCTGTTCAAAGTCTTATACATTAAGACAGCTTTTATGTTGCTATTCAGTGAGGAAAAGGGCAATGAACTAAATGCTGCATAATTTTCTGGAACTGGGTCATTCTCAGTCAACTGTGTTGCGTATTGAAATGTTTTAATAACCTCCTTTACAAGGGCATCTCTACTTTCAGGTAGTAGTGTCCACTCCAAGGGAGGCCCTGCCATATATTTGCTTAAAGCTCTGAAGTATTGGAAGGCTTTCCCCCAAAAAGGAATCTTCATTTTAAGATAACCTTCAAAAACCATAATGAGGTGTATAAGAGGAAAAGAGGCACTGAAGATAACAAATTCTGTCAGTCCCTGAGTCTCTTCTTTGTGAGGAATTTCAAGGAATTTGCTCGAAAAGTAGAGCTTCTTCCCTGAGGCATTTCCTTAATGTTTTCCAAATGTTGCTTCATCAGAGACAAATGATCAGAGCTACTGAAGAATCCTATCTCAGATGCAGGGATTTTTTTGTTTTTAAATACATTTCCATGTTTAGCTGCATTCCTGAAGCTGTAACTGAGATAAAGCATATGTAAAAGCTTTGCTTGTAGAGTTCTCCATAGCTCAAACTCAAACAATTTTCTTTCAAGAAGCATTAGAAGCAAGATGTTTTCAAATATTACAATGGCTGCTTTACATCATAAGCACATAATCTGGTACATGTAAAATATTCCTTCATTGGCAAGGAAACATGCTTCCAGCATTCCCTTGCATGAAATTCAGCAAGAGTTCAACGAACTGCAGTTCAGCTGCCGAAGCACAGTCAGCTTGGACTGCTTTGGGTATCTGAGTTTCTCTTATTCCACTATCTATTATTTCCTACACTCAACTAAAGCTGAAAAGAAAATGAGGAGAGCAGAAGGAAGGGGGAAGTCAATGGCCAATGAAGGACTAGAAGTGGTAGGCAGGACTATGTATAATAAAAATTGAAATTATATATATTTGAAGCCCATGTGTGTATGTTTTACACAGGCCAAGCTTCCCATCTGATGGTCATGATATCTATAGATGAGCTGACTGAAGGTATGAAGTCATGGTGTACTACAGGCCTATTTACAAAGGTGTTTCAGACACAATTTTTAGACACAACTGAGTAGTGTATAATTTCTTGATTTTTTTTTTTCTAAACCCTTCCCTTTTCTTTCTCTATTTTCCCTGTCTTTAGAGACTCTTTGTTAAGATGTTTGCCTCTCTACAGGATCCTGACTTTTGTTGCCAGACTATTGAAGCCTACATAGAATCATTTTTACATTGGGAAACACACTTCTATTCTTGCTGCCAATTATATAGTTAAGAAAAACTGTGCTTCCATGACTAGACTGGCAACATCAGGGACCAGTGGAAAATTTAAATGAGCCATAACTGAAACACAATTTGAGAAATGCAGAAAATCAGTTTAAGCTTTCTGGTCATAATGATCTGATTCTCTTTTTTTACAGCAACAGATCAGTTGGTAATAGCAGGTGATACCATATTAAGGAGTGAAAGAAAAATGAGTTGAAACTCCTCCAACCATAAGCTTTGTAATTTGAAACCAAATTTCCAAGTGTGCAATATGTTAATGTTTCTAACATGCAAACAGGAGTCAGTTGGCTCAATAATCTTGCTAATAAAACCAAAAAAAAAACCCAAAGGAGAAGACTGGGATAAATAAATGCTCAATTTATGAAATGTAGTTACTTTTTCCTGTTTTGGAGAAACCCATATAAGCAGCTGTACTATCCATACACCCCTCTCCAAGTCTATTGTACATGTAGTCAATGTGTATTTAATCACTAGAGTATGCAGAGTGTAATGTCTTTCCCACTTGAAATATTTTAAGCACCAATTCAACAACTTCAGGCTTTTTGAAGAGATGCTAATATTGCAGCACGTTGTTCCAGGGACTTGTCAAATATAAATCTACAGTTTGGCCACAGGTGGTTTGCTGTGATTTAAACTGAAGGACTGCCAAAACCATATAAGCAAAAAAAATTGTCTCTCCTTAACATTTAATTTGGCCCTTTCATTCATCTCTCCTCAATACCACTGCAAAGCTCTCTGTAAAGAAGGGGGGAAGCTCCACTCCAGATCTCTCAAGAGTAAAGAGCTTTCCCTTCCTTTTTGGACTCAGGCACTGATCTTAAATAAGCCTACTATTACCAGACAGTGGTGGAGTTTAATATCAAACACAAAACTTACCAGAGAGGCTATTAAATCAGTGTTGACCTGATTTTAATAACACATAATATTTCCATGGATTGCAAGTAAAAATGGAAAAGTAAGTAAACATGCTTTGACAAACACCTTGCATAAATGGACGTTGAAATGTAAAAGATTGTTAAAAAGTCAGAAAAGATACAGAGACTATTTTCTTAAGGGGTAAAAAAAGGAAATTTTGTAGAACAACACTTCACTAATTTAGAAACTTATTGTATCACTAATATGGAGTTTCTTTTCTTGGACAGCTCTGCCATAAAACACTATTGGGAAAGCATCTTAAAAACATTAGTGTCGTATCTTTCTGGGATCCAGTGCGAAAAATGTACTTCAAAAATCACGTAAGGAACCATAAAGAACAGAGGAAGGTTTGTCTGTGATTTAGTCCTCTTTTGGAGTATACACGTGCCAACAGCTGCTAAAATTGAGATATTCTGTTAATCTTTTGATGATTCCTCATGATAAATACAGGAGGGAAATGGATTGCCTCTTCAGATAAATTGTATTTGGTATAAGGTAAACTTCAAAGCAACTATGCTGGAGAACTGTCAAGTTCTTCAAGTATATACCTTATAAGTAAATATCTTGCTCCTTTTAGAAGAATCAGTAGCCAGTCTTCAGTCCAGTATTGTTGGTGGTGTGCCTAGAAATTGCTGATGTGCCAAGGGGAAAGTAACCAGACTGTAATTTTCTGGATTATACTTTATCCCTTCAATGGAAATTTAACCTTGCTTAGACAGCTACTTACACCCTAGAGAGCAGTCTGTGTGGCAATTACTCCTGACCACATGGCCAGCCTGGGGTGTGATTGTCTGCCTCAGCTTTAGCAAGGCTTTCAGCACTGTCTTTCATAGCATCCACATAGGTAAAATTAAGGAGTGTGGGTTAGATGAGTGGACAGTGGATTGAGAACTGGCTGAATGACAGATCCCAGAGGGACATGATCAGGGTCTTGCTGGAGGCCTGTCACCAGTGATGTCCCCCACAGCTCAACACTGGGTCCAGTACTGTTTAACCTGCTCACCAATGACTTGGATGAAGGGGCAGAGGCCTCCTCAACAAATTCACTGATGACACAAAGCTGGGAGGAGTGACTGATACCTCAGAGGGCACTGCAGCCCTTCAGAAGTCCCTCAACAGGTTGGAGAGGTAGGCAGAGAAGAGCCATCTGAAATTCACCCCACTGTGGTCACTTCCAACCTTAAGCTATGATTCCTGGTAGTGTTTTAGCTCAGTGAAAGTCCAGTGGAGAAACAGTGTTGCAGGGCCACCAGCAGTGCACCTGGATGCAGTGCTTGTCCCTGGAGATGTGCCTGCCATGTGTGTCTGCTGCAGTCAGAGATCTGCCCAGCTGCCACTGTGCTCTGTACAGTGCTCTGATGTGAACAATCTCTGCCAGGTGCACTTATGATTCTTTGTTGTGAGCAGGCTGTGTTTCCACTTTAGGCTGCAAAAGACTTGCTACATGCCTAAGAGCATAGATTATATCTGCATTTCTACCCATGTATGTGTCTGGCTATTTGTGTATGAGCATTCATTTTAAAACAGAGCTGCTGTCCCTCAGACTCCTGTTGGAACACAGAACTGTTGCTGTTCATGTTGCAAAATACATAGTGTTTCAAAATCAGTGTCTTGCTTGTAGTACATTTTTTTACTTTTTTTTTTTACAAATTCCAGGTCCTGAGTCTGTCCTGACCTTACAGCATCCCTTTTAGAACCAATTGTTCTAAATCTTCACAAGTTGTGAGAGCCTTATGCAGTAGCTGGCCTAGTAGGTATATAAATAATGGTTCTTATTTCTTCAATGGGTGTTGCCTTTTAAGCAAGGCAAACACCCTGGTTCAAGGAACAGCACGGTGACCAGCACCCAGGCCACTCAGTCCATTGCACACAGCATCAATGTGATGGATGGCAAATGGCGTTTATTGCTGGAGAATTTGACATTTTATAACCTAGGGTCACTGTGTTACTCCCATCTGCTTTCATCACAGCTAGGTGCTATTGGCTAATTGCAAAAGGCATTACCATAGTAAAGAGGGAGGGGGGGGGTTACTATCTTTCCGTTACATTCTGATATCTTCTGAGCGCTAGACTCTGCTTCAGCAAATGGGTATTTAATGTTTACGGGATTTAACTTCTTCATAGATGCAGCCTGTAATCATCTAGTATAATATTCCATTCCCAGCACATTTAATAGTCATGACACTTCAGCATCTTTTTTTTTACCTCTTTTCAGGTGGGAGTGTTGTGATGTTTGAGACAAATGAGTCTCTCTGGATCTGGTTCAGTTCATATGGGTCCCTTGGCAGGCAGCCGAGATTCTGTCTCCCATTAATAATTGTACCTGTCAATGTGGCAAAGGTTGTATCTTCTGTCACTGTAGAAATTCTGCCTGACATCACAGAAGCCACACGTTTTTAAAGTAAAAGGGTTTTTTAGCCAGGTTAAGTGATCTCAGTTATTTATAGTACACAGCTCAGTGGCTTTGGGTTGACAGCAGCTTTGGAGAAGAGGTTTTGGTGCAATTTGCAGCTCTGCCTGGTTTCAGCCAGCTTCCATGTCATGAATCCAGTGTTTGGGCAGGCTGGAATTGACTGGTTGACAAGCACAGAGGGGACTGCTTCTACACTCAATCTACTGTCCTGGAAACTTTCTCCTTAAAATTATAGAGGCACTTTAGAGCAACCCTTTTAGGAGAAAATGGAGGCTTCCTGATTACTAGTCTCTTCCCCTCTGTATTTCAAATGAAATCTGGTACTTAATTCATTATTCAAGCCTGTGGCTTGTCCTGCCATGCTGGTCAGCCACAATGGATATTCTGTACATCAGCCATAATATGTTCTCAGTGACACATGACTCGCTTTTCTTAGTTCTTTTATTGGCAACCACACTTGCTGTTTAGCCTCAAAATGAGGTTAATTCTTCCATGTACTTATCAAGCCTAATCCTGCTGTTTTCCCAGTGAATTTTGCAGTCTCCTGAGACAGTGTCAGCTGCAATCAGCTGCCCATTGTTTTTCCACCCCAGCTGCAGGAACAGCAGAAGACTTCTGCATCCCAGCTGCTTGTGAGCCAACTGTCTCTGCAAGCATTACTCACACCAGGAGCAACCTCCCCTTCCTATTATTGCCTCATAACATGAAGCATCCTTTTCTTTTCTTGAGCAGTTGTGGTAACGGGCCCCAGAATTGTTTTTTCCCATAACTTTTATGAAATTGCCTCTCAGCTGCATATTTATGTTCCTATGAGGCATGATGTTTCCAATAGAGTATTTTCTGGCCCTTAACACATGCATCCTCAGTTTGAGTTCCTCTTTTCCCCTGGACCTCTTTTAGCTTTAGCCTATATACATATTCCATATCAGTAGTCCTTGCTGGGAAAAAAAGAAGGTTCATCACAAATTGCATTTAAACAAGGCCAAGGATAGAAGTTAAATACTATAAGAACAGCAGCAATAGATTTATCCATTTGCTCATCCTTTTTCACTCTACTGGGATTCTGTCTAATGCTGAAACAGGTGGGAGAGGGGCTAGGGAAATTCCAGCTGTCATTGAAACATACTTCTCTACTGGTGTAGTTAATAGAAGTGTACCAGGTGGCGTGCAGTATATTGAGCAGATTAATTTTTAAGAGTTCAGCTGAGGCCATCAATTGATTATATTGTAAATCCAACTTTCAGACTTCTAAATTGGGATTGAAGAGTTTCTGCTTGCATGAAACACAGCAGTGATCCAGTGTAAACTCACCCTAAATATTCAGATTCGTTCAAAAGCAGTATGTTTACCTTGTATACTTGTAACTTGTAGTACTGTTACATTAACTTCTAATACTGTCGTATTACACTCTTGTATTAGCATGCTATCAAATCAAGCAATGTTTATTCACACAAAACCAGCATAAAAACCACTCTGGGCTGTGTACTCTGGTTAAACAAAACCACCATGGCCTGATCCAGACCAAAGCAGTACTTCTGGGTGATCATGTGCAGCTCTGGCATTCTTTGCTGGGGACCTGCAGTGACAAGCACACCATGGTAAGTGATCTCAAGCTCTTGGCAGAGATCAGGCTCTAGGAGTTATTATTCAGTCTGCCTGAGCCATGGCTAATGTCATGAAGGAAAACTGGGCATCCACAAAAGTCTTTGACGCTACACAAACATCTTTATTCTTCAGGATTTGCCAGCAAACTGTTTGGTTCTAGTCTCTATGGGACGGTCTTACTTGTTCCTTCCTTTTTCTGTAGCTTTAACTGTTTCTCTTGAAGATCAGTTCAGGAGCAAGAATGGTTTCTGTTGCTGAGCTTTTCCCAGGCATCACTTGTGAACATGTGATGGAACATGTGAGGAGCAGACCAAAGTTAAGATGAGATTCTTATATTATCCATAGGTGCTGTGTACGGTGAAGAGAATCTCAAGACAAGACACAAGGAGGTAACATTGCCTAGGCATCCCCATTTCTCACCCTCACATGACAGATTTCCATTTTGACTCACTGTGTGATGCTGAATCTTTTCCCAAAAAAAACCCCTCCAAACTATATTTTCCCATGGTAAAATCCCCTGAGTACATCCTTTAAGGAAAAAGAGTTGGGTTTTTTTTATTTGTTTATTTTTTGTTTATTAGAACCAAACCTCAGAGCAGCTCAGTACTCTGGGCAAATTTTTAACAACAACAACAACAACAAACAGAACAAACCAAAACCCTACAACCTATTACACGTTCAAAGTCTCCATTTTCACTATTTCGAAGTCATTATCAAATGCTAATGACAGGTGTAATCTGAGTGCCACTGCAGAATGAAACTATAAGCAGTGTCTCTACTTTGGCTAGTCCTCTGTTTTATGTGTTGAGAAGAGATATTTGAATCCACAGGATGTAGCAAACCTGTTTTGTCAGTCCTACAAACCCCACAGTTTTGGGTATGCATTGTAAAGTATTGTCTCTTTACACACTTGCTGCTAATTTTCAGGGGTATTTAAACTGATTTGGGCTCTTTCCTGAAATGAGAGCACTTTTGGTGCTGTTTCATGCCGTTTAAATGCAGTGAGGCAGTGTCAGAGGTGTCTGCTGGGTGAGTCCCATTGTCTGTAGGAGAAAGGGAGCAACCAAGGGTCAGTAATGGAAAGCTGCTTTAGATTATAGCTGCACATGCAGCTGAGATCTGTAATAGAGCCATATCCTTCTTTTTCTCTAGGCACTCCAAGGAACAGAAGCCTGTCCAGTGGTTCTCAGCATACATGGCTCCGGGTTTATAACAAATGACCTTTAAGTTTGAAAGCTGTGTTTACAGTAAGAAAACAATTGTGTCAGCATTAAGTATGATTAATCTCATTTAGGGTGAACTTTTTTCACTTTTCTCCAGCTTTATTTTACTTTGAATCCATAATATCTGTGCCCACTGTGAAGCACAGATTGGATCCACTAATAGAAACTGCTATGAAGAACCAGTCTGGGACGCAAGTGCCTTGTCTAGCAGAAAGAATCCCTGTAAAATGGGTAAAACCTAAATCCCAAGCACAGTGAAGAGGCTGTTTAATTCTCCCCTGACCTATTTGCTGGTGTTTCATCCTTGCTGCATTCCGTGCTGCTGAAAACAGGGCAGACCTGGACTACCCAGGTTTCTTCTGGCAACCTCTAAGCCAGAGCAATTAATTCAGTTTTTTCCAGTTTTGCTTCAGGCATTGAATTTCCACATATATGTATAAAGGAGTCAGAAGGTTTGTTTACCAGACCTGACCAGAAGCTAAGGTGGTGAGTGAAAAATAGGTAGAAATGATTCAACTAAAAGGACCAAAATAATGGAGGAGTTTATTTGTGAGATTATTTAGTTTCCCCTCTCCACCCACCTACTTTGTGCTTTTTGAGTCAGGGAGGATGTTCAGACACTCCCCAAGCCTTTGTACTCCCCAACATTCTGTCTTGTATGAGACTGTCATGCACTTTTAATGATTATATCACTTAATAACCTCCTGGATAGCTCCAGGGGACAATTTGGAGGACATGGATTATATCATATTAAAGTACTTGGATCTGTACTATTAAGATGCCTGTCCTGGGCAACAGGCAAAATCAGAGAGCATAAAAAAATTAGTGGTCAGAAGGGCTCCACTAATGCAACTTGTGTCACTACTGGGTTTGTGCAGCTTGATCTTCTTTTACTGCTGTTTGCCTTTTGGCCTTTTGAAGAATTACACAATATACAGGGGTACATTGCAGAGGTGTGTTATATCCTCCTACACTGAAACACTGCCCCAATGGTAGCTCTGTTTTAAAATGTCTTCCTGTCTCCACCTCATCTAGTTAAAAAAAAGAACTCTAGAAAGAAATGCTAGCAAAAGGAATATTAGTCAGTGCAGTAAAGGAAGTAGATAAAAGTGGGATTGATTGTCACTCTTGCTGAAGTCCTCAGTCTGCATCATGCAGCAGAGGGAATTCTGGAGGTCTTTTCTAGGTGACCTGAAAAAATGACAAAAGGTGGTCTTGACATCAGTGACTCCTGAATTCTGTCCCATGTATGGTGCCTTATTTTATGTGGAACACTTAAGCAGCACATCTACAGACTGTTCTAGTGGGACACAGAGGAGTAAATGTACCTGCTCAGTGGAGCCCAGCACACAAAGCCTGCCTGGGAGCTGAGGGGTGCACCCAAGTGCTGCCTTGGGAAACATAACTGGCTCTGGAAGATGATTGCACTGACTGCAGCCCAGGTTCAGCCATGCCTTGACAGTGCCCAGTGCTTACAGGCATAAGGAGATTCCACTTTTCCCTAAGAAATTACATGAAATATCCTTTGATAAAGCCTTTTGAAAAATTATATGCAGTATTTCCTTGATATTTTGAAAGCAAGAGAAATGAGGGATCTTCAGAATTCTAACTAAACATGAAAGGTAAAACTGATCGGAAAAAATGGATGGAGGAAAAGAGATTTTCATAACAAAATCTTTTTCCAAATACTGTGTCTTTGTGGTATTTGCACCATTTTCAGGAAATAACCCAATACTGTTTTGATTAGTATTTAGATCACTAAAAGCAATTGATTTGTGTGAAATGGCAGCTACTGCATAGATGTTGGTAGAGGGAAATTCTTTAGTGGATTAGTATAGATGTTACCAAATTCACTGCTATAGAGGTATGCTTGGAATCCATATTTTCTAAGCATGTCACATCATAATGTCCTTGTGCTTCCTCAGTATTTACACATATAGCCTTGCAATTTTTTCCTTATCAGTTTTCTCATAGTTACTTTCTCTGTGACTATTTTCTATTAAACCTTTATTTGTATTTTTTACAGGCACTCCTGTGTTATTCCAAAGGAGTTTTTCATGTTGACTTCTTTATTTGTAGTAGTTTATATTTTTCTTTCATGGCTGGATATAGGCCATATAATGTCAGTGTTAAAATGTTTCTATAAAGAAATACACTTTGATAATTTAAGAAAAGGAAGAGGAGGCTGTTGTAAAGGAAGAGGCTCCTCTGAGGTCAGGCAGGATTCAGCATAGCAAGAGTTTGCTTCTGCTACCTAAAGTCACCTTGAGCAGCCTGTGATTTCTGAGGGGCCACACTCTTTCAGATCACTTGGGCTTCTTGCCCAGGGAAAATCTCTCCAGCAAGGACTAGGGGAGATGAATAAGTGTTTCCTGCTTAGAAGCTTTCTGAAAAGATTAATTACTTTGTGAAAGAATTAAGTAATGAGAAATGACATTGCTTTTGTCATAGGCCATTGGGTCCCTGGATGGTTGTTCCCATTTTCCAGGGCTAATCTCTAAAGTAAATTGTTTTCTTTTTGTTGACTGTCAGTGTTGTGTCACTGTGCAGTGACCTGCAAGTGCAAGTGTTATGGACTAAGATCTTGTGGCCTCTGTCAAGTCTCTACAGGGTGTTATCTCCTGCTCCCCAATGCCCCCTGCCATCAGTTCCTTTCAGTCTGAAAAGAAGGAGATTGAGCAATTTGTCACTGCTTGTTGAGAAGTGGCCTTTGCTGCTTTGATGCCCAAATCCTTTCTTGCTGGCCTTTCTTCTCTTGCTTTTGAACCTCTATTTCATTTCTGAAGCAATGCTTTGCTGCATCCCTCCTCCTGCCTTTTTCTGCTGTTTTTTGTTCTCTGCTTAACTCCTTCCTTCTTTACGGGTTATGGCTTTACATGTCCATGTGTGCACACACACACAGAGAATTTAAGTAAATAGAAAAATCTACTTCCAACAGACATCTATAGACCTACTTTTTTCTCCATGATTTCACAGTGTTGTGTTGTCTACTCTTGGTCCCAGACTAATTAAAATTGTTATGACAACATAGCAACATGCACAGACTCATCCAATCATTCTTTGTTTGTTGTATATATTTGTATTTGTTGTATATTTGTCTTTATATGTTATACATATTTGTTATTTCCAAGGGACTGCTTCTTTGAAAACTGTTGATGTGAGTAGTGGTTTGCTGTGCAGCTGCACTGAGTCTTGGGCAATGAGTCACTGTCGGCTGCTATGTTAACCAGAAGGCATCAGTAAGTCTTAAGCAGAAATTTGAAGTGACTCTAGATTCTCTTTACAGGAAGTTTCTCATTTCCAAAAGAAATGTGATAAAAGAGGAAGAAGCAGTAGTGCAGTATTGGAGAGCACCAGCAGCTGGAGTCACCTTTTATCTTCTTGGTCAGCTGCAAGCAAGCGCTGAGCAGTGTGTGCTTTGATAGAAGGGGGTAATAGCATGGAAAAGATTTGATCCGGTAGAGGCAGATGAAGGTTGCAGACTATGAAAATACTATAGAGGTCATAAGTCAGCAAGATACATTTTTCTGCAATGTGTTAAACAGTTTTCTAGGGAGAGAAAGTAGATGGGTTGAAATCAGAAAGAGGAAGCTCCAGATGTAGAGGCGCGACAGTGAAAACCTAAACCAGAACTTTACCAAAGGAAAAGGGGCTGGATTTTTAAGGAAGTCTGCAGGTAGAATGAACATGATTTGTGTTGAACAGGTTGCCTGTTCTCTTTCCAGCTGTGTGCATTAAAGAGAAGACTGCTTTTGGCATTCACAGGTTACTCCTCTTACAAAACTACTAAAAATTTTCATGCCTGTCATTATTTAGAAACAGCTGCAATTAAGGAAATCCAATTATTTCAGTTCCCTCTGTTTTGGTTCCTTTATTGTTTAAATTAGTTCGTCTGCTAGACTCTGAAAGCTTTTGCAACTTCTGTTTTCCTCGCTATTCCTGATGTAACCATTATGTCAACATAAAAATCCTCCCAGCTTGCACAGTGCTTTTCTATAGTTCTGAAATCCTGTGAGAAGATTTTTGGTCATAAACCTAAAACTTTAAGTCTATCCAAACTGTGTTACTTCTTTTTTATGTCACTACTGAAAGCAAATCTCACACAACTCTAGAGCGTTCTTTAATTAACCCTCATCAAATCCCCACTCATGTTCACAGAAATACTTCCTTTCATGTCAGCGAACCTGACCTCAGTAAAGTTAAAGCCTTGATAATACCAATCTTACTACAGGAATATTAAGGATTGTTTTAATATCCTGGTGATACAAAACTGGGGGGAGTCGCTGATACACCTGAAAGCTCTGCTGCCATTCCATAGGACTTTAATAAGCCAGAGAGTTGCATGGAGAGAAACTTAATGAGGTTTAACAAAGGCAAATGCAGGATCCTGCATGTGGGGAGGAATAACCCCAAGTCCCAGCACAGTTTGATGGGTGACCTTCTGGAGGGCAGTTCTGTGGAGAAGCACCTGAGAGTCTTGGTGCATGACAAGTTGACCATGAGCTGGCAGTGTGTCCTTGTGGCCAGGAGGGCCAATGGTACCCTGTGAAGCATCAGGAAGAGTGTGGCCTGCCCCTCTACTCAGACCTAGTGAGGCCCCCCCTGCAGGACTCTGTTCAGTTCTGAGCTCCTTAGGACAAAAATGACAAGGAGCTACTGAAGAAGGTCCAGTGAAGGAGCGCACAGATGATGAGGAGTCTAGAGCATCTCTCTTATGAGGAGATACTGCAGGAGCTGGGCCTGGTTAGTCTGAAGAAGACTGAGAGAGGATGTCATCAATGCACATTAAGTATCACAAAACTGGTGCCAAGAGGAGTGCTAGACTCTTTCCATCAGTCCCCAGCAAGCTGGACTGGATGATCTCCAGGAGAGTTTTCCAACCCTACCTATTCTGTGATTCTGTGAATGCCTATTTCAATATATTGCACAGAAGTAATGTTTCCTGTACAGCAGACATTGCTGAGGATTTTCCAGTATAGTTTTCCAATCTCTGTTTACCATAAACTTTACATGTGTTAGATTCATGCTTGTGATATGTAACCTACAATGAAAAAAACAACCCCTCTGGTTTGAAAGGACAGGGGAGGTGATAGCACATGCCATGCCAGAGGGAGATGATTAGCCAGAGGAATTGTATGCACCAGGAGCCAGTTATGTCTTCTGGAGGAGGCAGTGGCCAAGAGGAGTTAGCACTTAAGTTGTCCTAGGGAAGGAAGGTAAGATGTCTTTGGCTTTTGTTTGGTTTAGTGGTTTGTTTCCCTAACAAGATGAGAACAGAAGTCAACTTTGAGCATGAATTTAAAAAAAGAAAAAAAAAAAAAAGAATATTTTGTATTTTTTTTTCCACTCCCAGGCAGAAAGGAAATTGTTCAGGTTCTGCTGTGTTGAGGGTTAGGTGTCCTTTTTTTTTTGCTTTGTCCTTCTGGCCTGCCCGGGGAATTTTTTACCCATTATGTGCTGAGACAAGCTAACTACCGGTACTTAAGGGTGCTCACAACAGACAAAGAGTGGCCGGGCCCAGGGGGGGAGGAAAAGGGGCAGAAAACGAGGGTGGGGACAGTTTTTTTAGCTGGGCCTTCTTCGGCTTCGGGGAAGGACGTTGGTGTGCTGGGTCGCGAAGCTGCTGCGGTGGAGAGAAGGGAATTTTCGCCATCACCCAGACGGAGCGGCTGCTGCTTCTCCTTCTCCCCTCTTTGTTGGCAGCCTCGCACCCCCTGTCCTGCCGGGACGTGTGGCAGTGCCAGCCACCACCGCGGAGCTGCTGATACACCTCAGCCACCGGCCCAGGATCTCAGCTCATCCCTGCTGTTTCCAGCCGACTGTTCCTCGGAGCCCTGCAGGAGCACCGGGACTGACTGCCCGAGGGGTTTGCGAAAACAAAGCCTCTCCTCCATCCCATCTCAGCCGAGAAAGCTGTCCCGGGGTCCCTGGTTCTGTGTTCTTGTTATTGCTGTAGTTACTGTTTGTTTGTTTGCCTAGTTATACTAGTAAAGAACTGTTATTCCTATCCCCAGATCTCTGCCTGAAAACCCCTTGATTTCAAATTTATAATAATTCGGAGGGAGGGGGTCTACATTGGTTCATCCCAAGGGAGGCTCCTGCTCTCCCTAGCAGACACCTGTCTTCTAGAACCAAGACATGCTGATATTTTTATTTTTGTTGGTGGAAGGCATAGTTGTGGAACCCCAGTGGCTACCAGGCTTACCTAGGAAAGGGGCAAGATAGTACATGACAACCTTGCTGTTCCTATTGTTATAGGCTCTTGATATTGAGGATCCAAATTATGATGTTATGAAAATATTTATAAAAATATTCAATATTTCCCATCAATCTGACTCATGGGACTATGGAGAGATAAAGGTGATGTAGGAGGGAGTGCCCTCAAGCTAAGGGCTGAAGTTTCTCTTTTTTCTTCACCAACAATGCAATGGGGAAGGTGAGTAAAGCTGAGGCTGTGATTCTGCAGCCTCTTTGCACTGACACAAACACAGGTTGCTGTCAAAGACACAGTGCAGCACATTTTGACAACAGGCTGCCCTTTTGTTTAGAGTACTGAAATTACAGAATAGCTGAATTGGAAGGGACACACAATGATCATCGAAGTCCATCTCCTGGCCCTGCACATTCCCTAGGAATTCCACACAGTGCCTGAGAGTGTTGTCCAAACACTCCTTGACCTCTGTCAGGTTGGTGCTGTGACCACTTCCCTATGGAGCCTGTTTCTGTGCCCCAGGATGAAGAACCTTTTCCTGATATCCAAACAAAACCTCCCCAAGCAGGACTTCAGGCCATTCTCTCAGGCCCTGTTCCTCCTCTTCCTCTCATGAGAAAGTTGCAGACTGCAATGAGGTCTTCCCCCTCCATAGTTAATTCTGTTAGTTCAGGCCTACTTGTTGATAGGAAAAGGGGTATTACTCTGGCTTGCATGTGAAAAGCAGCAAGACCCACAAAGGTAACATATAACTCCCTAAGTACATAAGTTCAGTTTCTCTTCTAGGTTTATTTTTTTCAAAAGCACTAGGGTGTTTGAGGCAATCTTATCTTACCTGCTGCACCCAACTTTGGCATAAATTTGGTGATGAACATCAGCTGTCATAACACCAGAGAGGGTGTTTTGGAGACCATTGAGTGCCTGGTGGTGGTACCAGGCACTCAATGGTCATGGAGGCATGTGGTACCACCACACTGACATGGTGGTGGTACCACATGCCTCCATTACTGCTGTGCTCTGGCAGGGGGACCCAGTCAAGTGACAAGTTCCAGCCTTTCTCCCTTTCTTAATATGAATGCTCTGTCTGCAGGAAATAGGGAAGAAGAACTTCAGCTCTGATCAGTGTTGATGCTTCTAAATATTCTTGTTGCTGTGCTAACTCCAAAGATCATATCTTCATGAACATGATTCCCCCAGTTCAGACAGATGCACAGACTTCAGAAGAGGTACAGAAACTAATTATTCTATAATTAGCAGAGGTGAGGTACAAATCCAGAGAAACAAAATCATTCCAATCTGCTTTATGTACTGCCTTGCATGAGTTTTTTATTCACTTGTAGGTAATTCAGTAAATTTAAATCAAACTGAGGAAACCAATTGTTCTTCTGATCCCTGCTTGCAGTTTCTTCTCTTTCTTGAAACACAGTCACTTTCAGAGAGTTTTAGACAACCAGTTTCCTTCTAATCATCTACATACCCTGCATCTGCCCTTTCATTTTGCATGTTGGTGTACAGAGCTCTTTGGTGGTGGTCATTTGACCAGCTTCTTCAGGCAATGCCTGAAGTGATGTCTCCAGTTGATGTGCTCTTTTGGAAACAGCCTCTCAAAATACAAAACATCCAGAGACTGCAAAGGACAGGTGTAAGTGTGCACCTGATTGCTAAACATCCGATATAAATATTATATCGGATTTATAATTTATAAATCCGATATAATAAATTTATAAATTTTTCATTTATAAAACAGAATAAAATTGTTTTGAGCCCCTTTAAACATTTTCTTTAGTGATGATGCCTGAAGGAGCACTGATAGCAGGCCACATCCCATGGTACTGCCCACCTCACTGACTTCTGCTGCCTCTTGTTCTCACCCTCTCCTCTGTTGATCTGTGATTTATAAAAGATGCAAGGCACAGATTAAATGTGTTCAGAACCCAGCAGAGTACAGCTTTGATCTCTGAGCAGCTCTTATTATCAAACTCACCAATAATAACAGAATTTTTTGTTCAATACTGTCCACAGGGAGAATTAACACACAATTTCTCCAGTGTCTGAAGAAAGATGATGCTCAGCTGGTGCACAGATAGCATTCCTCTCTTCTTACCTACTTCCATGAGCATGCAGAAAGATAACATACAAGAGACCTTGTGTGTGTCTTGCACTGGCTGGAGGTTCAGAATAATGAAGGCAGGAACTGCACAATACCAGAGCCATGACTTATCTTTTACTTCCAGATCTTCTAAGATAAAAATGGGCTGCATTATTTCTAGTTAAGGAAAAACAAAACTGGGACAATACCATTGCAAGTGGTGTGCAAAGTGTAAAACAGGCCACAGAGCAAAAGTAAGGCTTCCTTACTAGGCTATAGACAGTAATACATCATTCTGCTCACAGATGGCAATGTAGAAAAGTAAATGTGTGTACAAAGCTTGTTCTTCCTTAAGTATGAATTAAAGACATTTTTACTTTGCTTCTTTATGTTAAGTCAGATTTCTTCAGTTTCTGGAATACAGTGCTTCATATAAAATCTGAAAGTACATATAGCCAAGACTGTTATGAGAACACCCCAAATAACCATCCTCATGAAAACCTACTTCAGTCTAAAATAAGTCACTCTCCTCCTCATCCTGAGCTTTCTTGGAAGAAAAATCTAGAGGAAGTAAAGTGGGATCTTGCTGACTCCTTTTTTTCCCCATCTTCTCAGAAATAGTCCCATTAGAAGGAAATCATTGCAGCAATTTAAAACCTACATCTCGAGAATGCTGAAGGATTTGTTTTTCTCTTCTGAGAATGTGCTTCAGGTTTCACATGCGGAAATGGGATGAAAAGGTCACTCTGGCTCATAGTCTGCAATGCTAATTGAGCAAATGCTGGGGTGATAGGCCAGTGTTTTGTGGTTTCTGTCTGTTTAACTGCCAAGGGAACAATCAGTCAAGTAAATAATAATAGAATCTTTTTATCTTTCTTAGATAGATTTGGTTTTGGTAGGGACTACACAGGAAACATCTGAGCATAACCTTTCCTTGAGCATGTGACAGCCATTGATGTACACATTCTGTGTTGTGGGTGGGAGAAAATTCCCCATTTGTTATCACCACTGCAGCACTTTCGTGGATAGAGCAGCTGCACCTCTTGCCCCCACTGTGTGCAACAACGGCAGCCAGTAGCACTGTAACATAAATGTGTCCAAAATCATACTTCAATTTCATTACCTAAAAATAAACCTAAATTACCTAAAAATACCTAAAATAAAACTATATTCTATAAAAGAGGAGAAATAAAATGCCATTACTTTCCTTAAATAGATCAAATTTCAGTAATAATCCTAAAAATTCCTTTCTGTTTGATTTAACAAATGTAGGATGGGCCTGGGTAGTCACTAAATCAGCTGTGCACTGGTAGAAGCAATTTGGTACAGCAGCAGAGATTCAGTGATCTAATTAAAAAGTCTCAGCCTATTGGAATTTTCCATTATGAGAACAGAATGTTTGTCTGCCTCACAATTATGATGCTATCTTGACTTGTCTCATATATCACAGACATGTGGAAATTAATTCTGGGGAGAATTTAGAATGTGTTTTTTTATGGCACGCTCTTTAAGGGAGATGGGAAAAAATGTGCTGTCCATTTAAAAGACCTAAAATTTGTTTCCAATGTTTTTATATTGCATTCTAATACCTGACCTTTCCTTTTTATGATTTTCCCATCAGGGGAAAAAAAAAAAAAAAAAGAAAGAAGAAAAAAATCTGTTTTTTTCATCTTCTTAGTGGTGCAATTCTATAGAAGCTTTTAAAATATTTGAATGTTCAATTAAATGTTTAAAATATTTAAAACATTTAAACAAATACTGGGTGTAGGGCATTGTACCACTGTCTGTAATTCTTCTGAGCAACATATTCCAGGTTAGCTTCCATTTCAAAAGAACCTGCTCCATTTGAAAGCACAATTTCTTTTACTCCTTTCTAAATATTTCATGGAGGTCATGTTTCTAAAGTATGCAGGAAAGACTCCACAAAAAAAAAAAAAAGTTGGTTCTATCAGAAATCAAAGCCATAGAAATAGTATTGTCTGCTAAGTGGTATCTGGGTACATTCCTATTTAATATAAAGGCATAAAGGTCATGCAGTCCCAAATATTTAGGAAATCCTGTGGAGAACAACAGCAGAACTGAAGAATAGAGAACATATTTGATGATTGTGTTTTCAGCTGCAATCACAGCACAAAACTCTCCTGCTGCATATCTTCTTTTCAAGGTCTATTATAGATATAAAGTGTGTACATAGAAATATGCAGGGTATTGGGCTAGGCTGTAATTGGTACGTGGTGATTGGCAATAATGAACAGTGTGCATGTCGAAACAAACTCTGAAAACAAACATTTCTGAAGCAGACATTGCTTTTTGTAAAGCTTATTTCACAGTTCACTTCAGCTGAAATCACCTTTTTCATATCTCCTGTGTGGCTGTTACAGAACAAGGCTGTACCTGAATGGCAGCACATGGCAGTGGTCCTGTGCTCACAGGATGTGTGCGTACCAGTCCCACTCCAGTGGCACCTGTGTCAATATAGATGATGTGGAGTTACAGTTTAGTTCCTGGTGCAGTGTGGATGCAGACAAGTTTGCCATGGCTTTCCCCTGGAGGGATGTCTGTTGAATGGGCTGTGCTAAGCTTATCTCAACCCTCTCCTGGAGAGATACCCCTTAGATGTGACCATCCTCCCTTGTCATGGTGAGGGCTCCAGCTACCCCACCATGCCTTGATGCCTGTGTTGATTATTTGTAACCCATTAGTTTTCCCCCTTAGTACCACCCTTGCTTTCCCCCATAAAAATCCCAGCTTCTGCCCAGTTTGGAAGGGAGCTGCTGTCCCTGGCACCCCTTTACAGGGCTGCTGGACAATAACGGCTACCTTTGTGGAATCGCCACATGATGCTCTTGTCTCTCTGTCTCTGAGTAAGCCTGGTATAACCTAGCAACCTGAGCTGAAATCACTGAGCTGGAAATCACTGCATTTGCAGCCACAGGCTGCCCCTTGCTGAGGTTACCTGGTGGCCAGAGGATTGCCAGAGACCCCTAGAAAGCTGTCTCCTAGGAGACATCTCTCTGGGAAGGTCGTGGCATCCTGGGTCAGACTAACAGACCTGCCTGGCCACCACAGTGCAAGATTTGTGGCAAGGTTACAATTTGAGAATAAATCTACTAATATTTTCAGTCTGAAGTAACTTTATCTGCATTTGTAACTTCACAAGGAAATACTATCTTACTGTTAAATGTGAAGATTTAATAGTAGTGTTAATATTTCCCTGCATGTTTTCTTTTTTTTCTTTCTTTGTTAAATTCATGCAATTTCATTTTTATCTGTTCTGAATTTTCTGTTTGGAAGAAAGAATTTCCACTTACTGCCACAGAATTGTCATTGGGCTCATTACCTCCTTTTGATTTGACCTCTGGCAGCTAAACATATTTCTCTTTGCTACATGGATGGTATTTCTTTCCCTAGATGTAGTGTGTTGCTTTATCCTGGATAAGACAGTGATTTCTATAGCACTGTTTTCAAAACTGTGTTTTCAAGAAAGAAAATGTGATCTTTTATACTGCTGAATGATGAAAAATTTTTGTCTGCCAAAAATCCTTATTAGATGGCAATAAAATCTGATTTTTATGAAAATTAATTCCCATAATGAAATTTCATTATTAATATTTTAAATGCTCTGTTTATATAATGTATTGTTTAATCACATAAGGATCTAAATCAGAGCTTTCTGGTGTAACACATTACATAAGAATAGCTCTTCAGAGAGTTCACAAAGAATCAGGAGTTAATTCATAATGAAATGAAGAGGAATAATGCTTTTATTGTAAGTTTTTCCTCAGTTAATAGTAAAAACCATCCAAGATCATAAAAAAGAAAAAAAATCCAACTCCCAAAGTGAAAAATAAAAAAGCTGCCTGTCAAAGTGAAATGTGGCCTAGTTACATGTTATGTGTGACATTGATTTACTGGAATCCAGACAATGTTCCAATAACTGGAATCTTTCTAAAGAAATTTTCTTCTGTTTTATTTTTAGGTCATTTGAATGCTTATGAATACAGACACCCTATTGACCAAAATGTGTGAAAAATGCTGCATGGGAACCAGCAGCACAGGCTTACTCACACCATCCTTACAACACTGTCCATTTGGATTTGGTCAGAAGGAAAAACAAGGGAAATGTTGTTCCTTGTCCTGCAAGAGGTAGATTTCTGGGAACCTCTTGTTCCTTCTCTCTATTTAATTTTTTTTATTAGTTTTATATTAGTAAAAACAGTCTTATTATAGTAACTGGCTGACCCTAGGCAATAAAGTAGTTTTCCTTTTCTTGATTTTTCACTCTCACCTCTTTCATTCTATTTAACTTTTCTTGTTTTTCAGTGGAAAAACTTGTCTGTCAGGGAAAACAGAACATGTGGGCTCAAGTCCCTTTGTAGCAGAGAAGGGAGCATTAAACAAGGGACTCCCTCGATTTTTGTTTTCCTCTCTGTCCTGTTGGTCTCACCAAGCACCATGCAGCTGACAATTTACAGGGTCTAGTTTTCTCATCTACTGGGAAATCACTGTCAGGCCACAATGACAAATGGGGTGTTTAATCTTAAGAAAATTATTTTTTGCAGCTAGACTTTGTTACAAATTTCTTTCCCTATTACTGCAGGTCATCAAATGTGCTCAAACTTCTTGTCAGTATCTAGGGAATGACTGTGCATATCTCTAGCTTCAGTGTAGATGTGACAATAGCAAGACAATGTGAAAATGTGCAAGAAAACAATCAAGGGTGGAACTTGAAAGTTCTAACTCAACAAGGAGGCTATTATGTGCTCATTTATATCAGAGGGTGGGGCACATTTTAGTACTACAAAGTTTTACTTTGCTTAAAAGAAACCTTAAGTTTCTGCTTTTGCTACCTTCACTCTCCTTGAGCAGCACATGATTTCTGAGAGATTGTGCTATTTAAGATGACTCAGGCTACTCATAATTTCTGTAACAAATAGATTTTCATCTTGAAAATTGAATACTGAAAACCAATTCATACTGGAAACCAATGTTTTCATTGTTGGCTTTCAGTTCACAAAAAGGGACTGTACAGTCTTTAAATTGTTCTGTGACTTTTCTTAAGAGAAATGTAAGTAAACAAATAGGAAGACATCTTGTAGATGCTAAATGCAAAAAGCAAGCAGGGAACACAGCCTGTGTGAAACTAAGTCACACAAGCTTCTCACTCTGGCCTGAGAAAGCATAAAAAAGAATCCAAACAATCCTTGGTAAAGGACAGCAATCTTTGCAGGTGTTGTTTAGGAAAAGAGTCAAGTGGTGGTGGTCTACTTAACCAGTGATGGGATGTGTTGCTTTAATGACCAATGAGAGTTTTACCTCTCGGACCTTCTCAGACCTGTCTATAAAAGAAGATCCAGAATAATAAACTTAGCTCTCTTGGAGGTCTCTTGGACAATACAGCTGAGAAAGTCAGTGTTGTACTTCTCACCATTTGTAATATAGTGCAACAGATATCTTAGTAAGAAGCGGTTTAAACAGCCACCTCTGGTTCTATGTTGTATAAAATCTATCTTATAAAATGACAGCTGCTACAGCTGATAAAAATGCAAAAGTTATGGTACAGAAAAAAGGTCATAAGTCACCTTATACCTAAACATAGTAGTTAAGTACTGGCCAAGAACAACTGTCTGCCAACTGAGGGGTTTAAGAGCATGACCAACATGTCCCATTTGTGCCTTTGTGCAGTCAAAGCAAATAACTCCATTTAATTTCAGAGAAATAAGGTGTAAATTTATGACTGTGTTAAAATGAATTGTTTAATATTGAAATAAAATCAGCAACTCTACTGCTTCTCTGGATACAACATTATTTTTCCTCTTAGCACAAGACAAATGCAAAGAAGTGAATGGGACATGTGAGCTGCTAATGCATCACTTAGCTTCCAATAGTGCTTTAAATGATAAGGATTTAATCTTGCAAGACACTGTAAAACTGGGTGAAAAGTTTCAGTGAAAAAGAGGCAATGAGAGAAACGTACATAAATAATTCCTGTATTTGGTCAAATTCATAATGTGAGCATTCCTTTCAGGCACATTAGGACCTAAAGTTACCACACAGGAAATTTTGATGTGTCAGGGCCTCATGAGAATAGAGTTAGAAACTCATTTCAAAACCCAAGTAAGGAAAGGCAGATCAGCTGGGGTAAGAGAATCCTGCTTTGAATAATATCTCAACAACTCTGCTTACTGATGAGGTGTGCATTTATTGGCAATTACTGTTGTGCTGCTTCTCCCCTTTCCCAACCTCCTCACACCACAGCTTCTTTGTACTTCCCATTTTTTCGTTAAATAGTTCTCTTCTTTGATCCTAACACACAGCAGAACTAAACAAGGCTTTCCAGCCTGCAAGTAAGGTCAAAATCTGTAAAATGAAATGGAAGATGGAAAAACCCCCTCTTTGTTTGGTCAATAAAAAAAAGAAAAATAGTTTTGATGAAGATCGTGATAATGGGTCCTCAATTATCACAACAGTCTGGCCACAAAACTATAAAAAAGTTGGGGGGGGGGGGAGGAAATCCACCCTAGCATCTCTCATTTTATTAAAGCCCTGTCATTTTGAAATGCTGCCATAAATTTGACCACCAGCTTTCTGAAACCAGACTTTGTGCCCATGTTTAATTGCAGATCAGGAGGTGTCCATATAGGTTTTCATGGACTCACCTCAGAATAACTGATGTATGAAGGGTCTTTTTTCTCTTGTGTACACCAAGCCAAAGAAATACAAAGAAAGCCAATACAAAGAAACTAGCAGTAAAAGAAAGCAGTTGCAGAACAACAGTGCCAGTAAACTTGGATTTTGTGTGCTACAATTAAACTTTTTCACTTTAATTCACTTTCTTTAGTGTGTCTGTGGTCATGTTTAGTTGATAGATAAGAGGAGGTGTGGAGATATGAGCAATTTGTGAAGCCCACTGGACCTGGGATATGTTAGAAGCTCATGAGCTCCTCTGCCTGGAGCCCAAGAAAGGCTATTTGTATTATAAGTCAGGCAATATTAGGTAAAATATGCAGTAAAAAAAATTGATGTAAGTTATCCTGTTGTGATTTCTTCTTTTATTGAAAAGTTTTGAATTTGGAAAGAGAAAAGTTGTCCCCAGGACAGTAAAATTGATGAAGTCATTCCTTCAAGTGTTTATGATGCCTTCTGAGAGAAACACATTATATTGGTTTGTATCTATCCTGTTTGTAACTCATTGAGTCTCCGCAGCCCACGGAAAGACTGAGCTGTAGGAAGTCACATTTGACCACCTCTGGACTTCACTGGGCTGCTCAGATAATCTCTGTATTCCTACCAGGCTATTTATCCTTGTTTCAATGACCAAACCTTTCTTTGCAATCCTGCTATGGCTAGCTATTATTTACAAGAGGATTTTAGAGAGTCTTTTTATTGGAGGGATTTTTTAATTAAAATCATTATAAATTGAAGATCACTAATCCTTGCTTCAATATAAAGGAAGTTAGATAAAATGATAATGAAATTTACTTTTAAATAATGTAGACCTGAGCTAGAATGGGTTTGTTAATGGAAAATAAAATAAAAGGAAGGTCAAAGGGTCATGAGTTAAAATATAAGAGAAAATAATCATACAAGGATCACAAAACACACAATTGACATTCAGTATTCAGAAAGATTCACTAAACACTTAAAAGAGATATAAATCCTCGAGTTTCAGAGTTAAGTCAAATTTCAAATGAATGGAAAAAAGAAAAGCAAGTTTCTCTATATAAAGCCATCATTTCTTCATTGTCCACAAGGTAATATCTTGGGATTTTTCTCCAATGCTAACTTCTGTCAGGAGCAGGTTGCTGAGGCTGATTCTCCCTGGTGGCTCAAGCTACATTTCTGCAGTGCAAGTGACCACAAGGTGAAGTAGATTTGGAGTGACTTCCCCCTTCAAGAAACTGTTTACAGCACCAGCATATCTTTTAGGAAAACTTAGGATCCCTGCTGTCCTCCTAAGATGCCCTACTTCAGCTGCTGGAAATAAGACACATCCCCGGTGACCCATTAGCAAAAAGCGCAATTGGGAAGCACAAGCAGAAGAAAATAGGATCTCACAGGCCCTTTTATGCTTTATTGTGCTTTGTGCAGGATTCTCATCAAAGGCAGTTTTGCTTTTAAGATGAGTTTCCTGTTTCAATTCAGTCATCTTTGTGAGAATGATAATAATCTTTCCATAGCAAGAAAATGGGGTTTTTTTAAGCTTTGGCCAATGATCCAATTTCTTTCCAGCTCCATTCCAACAAAGTCTTTTGAAGTCTCCAAGTGCATAAACAAGATAGATTGTAGTAAATTCTCTAACAGCAGATTCTCAATTGAGTGGAGTCAAAAGCAATACATTTTTGTCCCTATACAGCAGCAAAAGGCTCTGATGTGGTGATTTTCATCTCCTTTACTTCTTTTTCTCCTCCTTCCTTTGTATTTACCTCAATGTATTTAAATCTAGAGACACATGGCTGTGTATCTGCATTCATAATCCAGAGCTGAAAGGCCCTGTGCTACACCCACCAGAGAAAACCAGAATCTAGGGCTGGCTTGGGATATTCTGAGGCTGGTCTGTTTTATCAGGAACAGCAGCTGGGACAGGAACTGGTACAGAGAGGAGCAGACAGGCTGCTCCCAGCTGGATGTTTTGCTGAGCTGGGTTTGCTGTTACTGATGTGTTTTTAGTTGCCTACCTGCTCTATAAAAGGCACTCATAGATATGATGGACACCTTATAGTCAAGTTGAATAAGTGCAGGTTCTAACGTGGTTCCTTTCACAGCTTTCAATTTTCCTGTCAACTCAGATTTGATCTTTTGCTAATGCTTTCACATACTCTCTTCCAGGGGCTCATACACATTAAATTTTTTCAAAGGATGCTGAGTCATATTAGAATTCTGTTAAAACTTTGTTTCCCAGATACCCAAGTTGCTCTTGAAAAGCTTTTGAAGCTTTTAAAGCTGTAATTTGTTACATTACAAAAAACCCCCACCAACCAACCAAAAAAACACAGTAAATTTTTAAAGTGCAATTTTAACAAAAAAAAAGGTACTGAAAATTTTTATATTTATCCTGCTCATAGAAGCATGATTAAAACACAAGTGGGCCTAATATCTGTGTAAGCATTGCAATCAGAACAGGGAGCTCTTTGTAATTCAACCACACCTACAGTACAGAAAATTTCATCACAAGTAAGAAATACTGAAAAATATGGTTTAGTTTTCTAATATCTCCTGTAATACAGATGCAGCCCTGGAATGCACATTCAAGACTGCATAATCTAGGAATTAGTTAAAGAGACAATGGCAGTAAAGACTTTTTAATTCAAAAAACTGAGTGCTCAAGTGAGTGCTCAAGTGTCACAAAACCCACGAAAAAAGCGCTACAAAAGATGATGCAAACAAACTGCTGGCCACATAATTATTCTCCCAGCAGACTCATCAGACAATTCCCCAGTATGCCTTTCTGCCTCTTCTGGGAATGTTTTGACTAAGTCTAACAAAATAATGGCTGCAGTCATCTCCTTTTATAGTCACTTGGGATACAAATTGGCTGCAGCGTCAAGTCCTCAAAATTCTCACCGTCAGTATTTGACTGCCAGATGCAAAACACTTGGCAGACACGCAAGCATGTTGAAAGCCATTGGATAAAGCATCCTTTTTTTTTTATAGACTGAAAAATCCTCAAGGAGGAAGCATGCTGAAATATGCACTTTGGATATGCTTCTTTTTAAGAGAAGAGAGGAGTTTTTTCTATCACTTTAGGTTATTTTAGGGAAAACTACACCTGCTTTTAGAAACTTCACAAGCAAACCATTCTGTTTGTTCTTCCTTAGCATAGGCACTATTTGTGCCCTCATTAGGAAGAAGCAACTTGAGCAAAACTAACTTCAGAAGCTGTTTCATAGCACTTTTCCATTCATTACATCTTTAATTCCTAGTCATAAATATTTGTTTAAAGAATTTGCTTCCAAAAATTGAACTAGATCTCAAAGCTTAGTATGTTATGAGCCTGTCCATCTTGGGAGGTTCTACTAACATTGGATAGGCGCCAAAATGCATTTCTCCCTCTACTGATGTAGAGCTGGGGGTATAAGTCAATATGTCCTGTTTAAATCGGCTTCCTCTGGGAATAAAAACCCTCATTTGAGTACTGCTGTGTGAGCTAATACAATTTTTTGGGGGAGAAAAGTTAAGAATCTTATTGTGTTTCTGATTGCTTCACAAATTCCTCTCCTTTAATGTGAGAAATGGCCATTTTCCTCTCCCTCTCTCCTGAATGTTTCACATGGGTCATAGCATCTCTTCATCAGTGCAGCAAGGCATGTAACTTTTTAGTTAGGAATAAGTATGAAATAAATCAGACAGAATTAATGCCCTGAGGTGTTCCTTCTGCTGCATCCTCAGGTGACAGTTGGAGTTTTGTGACTGCCTATCCAGCATTGGCAATGAGCTCACTCCTCTTCCAGCTCAGGCTTGGCTCCCCCATTTTAGGCAGTCCTAGGAAGGGAGAGAGCACTGCACCTAGAAATTTTTGCTTGTGAAAAGATTATAAATTTTATAAAATTGAAAATTCTTTGTATCTCTGAATCCTCATAAGTTATTTTATATTTTGTTCTGTATTTTTTTTACTTGACTCTACATGGTTTCCAAGCTTTGGAGAGCTAAAAGATCTTTTCTGCCTTTGGAAAAAGCTGTCCTCAATGGTGACAATTCAAAATATTAGACTTACCCAAAACGTGTTATTTTTATGTCTAAGTGGGTAGATCAGTTTCAATGTGTGAGTGAGAAAGTCTTTTCTCATCTGTCATTGAGTTATTGGAAGTGCATATTCTTGGACCAGGCTCCTCTATTTTTTTTTAAGGTACATACACACAAACTTCATCATCTCAAGTTACAGAATCAAAACTGTGTTGAAACAGCTTGTCATGGGTTTTACAGTCTTTAAGGGTAATATGTTGGATAATCACAAAATCACCAAATTACAGAATATTCTCAGTTGGAAGGAACTCACAAGGATGATCAAGTCGAACTCTTCAGTGAATGACCAAACAGGGATTATAATGGATTATTTTCTCCAGATTTCATTGTAAATAAAGTTAACATCATAATCCAGAATATTCTTCCTTTACAATACCTCAAGAATAGCAAATAGAAATATGATCCCCAGTCTTTGTGAAGCTAAACTTCATGTGAGACAGCAGGCAATATCCTGCCTCTTCCAGACAGGCAATCTCCTTCAGCCTTCAAGAGATCAGTTTCTCCTTTGTCTGGCCTGCTCCCCCACTTTTTCCTGGTCACATTTCCTGCGTAAAGGTTGCTTCTGTTGTCTCTCATTCTGGATGTCACAGAGCCAGCCCTGAAAACAAATTAACTTGAACATATGGCTGCAATTCTTCCCAGATACCTTGTCTTCTGCCCACAGGAGCACAGGTCCTGCAGGACTTGCCTGGATGTCATGGTCAGAGCTGCAACAACTGCACCACAGTCCCAGCTTTCTGCTGTCCACAAAGAAGGACATTTTATTATTCCTGCTGAATTCAGTGGATCAGGGATTTGGCAGCTGCTCAGTCCCCAGAACCTTGTGTCTGTAGGTATGGGTTCATTCATCATGGGTTCAGGCTGGACAGTCTCTTCTGCCAGATGGCCAGGAGCACAGGTTACACTGGTGATAAAGCATGCGAGAGGACGAGTCCTCACCACCTTCCTCTTACTTGTAGGGACCCAGCCCCACTCCATCTCTGCTCTCTGCTGTTGAAGGCAGAGCCAATCCCTCCATCTTCCCAGTCTAACAATCATTCCCTCAGGTCCTGACAGCACTGACCCACTGTTTTATCTGAAAACTTCTAGTTGAAGATGTGGTCTGAGAAAGAACAGCATTCCTTTCCTTAGGGGTATATATTTCCCCCTGCACATCTCATCAGAGCCTGATCTCTTTAAACATCAAAAGTACTTCTGTAAATATATACAACGAGGTTAAGTGATTAGAATAATCTAATGCAAATTCCAAAGACTCTGAAGAGATCTGAGAAATCAACAGTGTCATAAGTTTCATTTCCACAGCATGAATGGAAATAATATTAGTGAAATACAGTTTGTACTTCAAAGAAAAGTAGCGTTGAAATGCTAATAAGTGAGAGGATTGCTGGAAGGTGGGGAGGGGAACATGGCAGGTAAGCTCTTTCTCCAGTTGTAGATGCATTTTATTTGTTCATAAGTGCCTTAGAAATATAATAACCTCTCTCTGAGCAATGAGGTATTATTTTCTATTAACTTTTGCCATATTTTTTTCATGCATCCTCATTCATCTTCTGACCCTCTCTTTCACTCCACAGGCTGGCACAGCCCAGGGCATGGCCCTGGCCTCTCTTGGCAGCACCAGTGACAGCCACCACAAGGGCTGAAAATAAGAGCCATATAAGACACCCCAGGGAAGGGAAGCCTTCTCAAAGGCAGCACCCAGGCTCAGCCACCCTCTTTCCAGAGGCAAGGATGCCTCCCTCTTGGATAAAAGGGAACCTAGCAGGAAAGCACAACATGGTGCACAGATGACTCAGGCAAGAAAAAGCAGTGGAGGTGCAGCCTCTACAGGTGCCACCAGTTAAATACATGCTGTTCTTGTTCACAGTCTGAGCATCTGCTCTGCTCCCATCACATCCCAAAATAGCACTGTGTCAGCCCCGCCAAAGGGCAGCAGGGGAGGGAGTCAAGGTGTGGGGGCATTGTGTCTCCTGTCTGATGGGGACATGAGAGAGCCTCATTTCTCATCTACTCGTCAAACATCCACTTCAGGCTCAAACTCTATGAAGGCTGCTCAGCTTTGCCTGTCAGCAGCCAGATCATAAAAAGCTCCTGGGCTCTGGAGCTGACAGAGCAGAAGCAGCCCCCTTCCTGTTACAGGAAATGGCCTATCTGGTTCCTGAGCCAGGGCTGAGTCTTCCACCTCCTTTTCCTCCACTTTATCCAGAATCCTAGTGCAGCTCCACTACCCAAAGTGCTCAATTCCTCCATCACTATCACTTCCACTGAAAGTGGAATGGGAAGCTCCTCAGGGAGAGGAGCACTCCTGATGGAGAGGTGGCACATCAGGGCTAGGAATATGTCTTATTTTTAAAATTCTGAGGACAGGAATTTTCATGAGGGAAAAAAAGGTACATTTTTAGATCAATAAGAGGTGAACAGTTCAGAAATAAAAGCCTTTCCTTCAGAAATGCAAATCATTTGGATTGCTGTAACATCTTCAGGTTTCTAATGATCTAAAGCCCCGTCTTTTTTGCTGTCTGCAAAGAAGCCATAGCTTGACCTGTAAAAGATAATTTCATTTCAAGTGACCTGGGGAAGAGACCATTTTGTCTTTTCAATAAATATGAAAAGACAAAATGGATAGAAAGATTTTTTTGAACACTCATGGCACTATTTTTATTTGCATCATAGAGATAATTGATGGGTTCTGTGTAATGTTTCCATTCCAAATTTCAACATTCCACTATAGCAAATGCAGTGTTTAAGGTCAATCATAAAACAGCTATAAATAAAATTTAAGCTTTTTCAATTACAGACAAAACAAAAGAAAAGACACTTTGTCCTCCATCTGGAATTTCACTTACTCTATACACAGTGCAGTTGTTATACAGCTGCAAATACAGCAGCAAATACAGCTGCAGCTCGGGACAGTGGTAAGCAGTGGTAATCAAAAGTCATCAACATCAGAAGATGTTCTGTGGCCTGTATGACTTGTGTTTTGTTGGTCTTAGCTCAGTGCCCGTTAGACAGACACCTACATTATAGGCAGAGCCATCATGCAATTGGCAAGGACCACTATGACACGTATTCTTACTGAAGCCCCCTTTTGGAAGTAGGACTGACCACTTTTGGACACTCTGGGGTCTCTTCTCCCCAGCACCAGTTGTGCTCATAACCTCTGTGGTCCCTGAGGGTAGAATGTACCTGTGCAGGGCTTTTGGGTAAGAAATAAAATTCAAATAGGCGCCAACAGAGAAAGCTGTGACTGATGTATCAGCAGAAAGAAAAACCTATCAGCTCTCTGTATTACATGGAGGGAGGTGATACTTCTTTCCCTTCTGAACATCCAGAGCCAGTGCCACATATGACTACAGCCAAAGGCACTGCTGCAACCAGAGACTCTGTGTGCCGGCAAAACATCTTTCTGTGTGTACGACATGCAGCACAGACAACCAGGGCTTTGTTGTCTAACAGATCACTGATCAATTAGAAGAAAAAACTGGTAATCACATGATTCTTCTCTGCCCTACAACATTTCCCTAACCTGTTTGTGCTTTTTCTCCTGTGAGACTGCTAAATTCAGAGCATAATCCTGAGGCAGCACCTCCCATGACACCATTTCTGGCTTGTCCTGCTCTCCCTAAACCAGCACTGCATTTGTTAAGGGAGAGACAGAAGTTTCCATCCCTGTGTTGCACAATCACCCTTTCTGAGGCACACAAGGACACCCTGCCAGCAGAGCATGCTGTAGCCCAGCTTTCAAGCCTCAGTGGATCCGTATGCTTCCAATGATCAGGGTGATTTTTCCCCTGGTTTCTGCATGGCTATAATTTGTACCTCTCTTATCCATACGACCATGACCATATGCTCTTGGGTACCAGCAAGAGCAAGAAAGAAAAGATTACAATCTTTGGGGAGCCGTGTCCACCATTATCCCAGCTGCCACCACAATAGGACAGGGCCGGCGACTTTACAGATCTCCTGTTCAGACTCTACTCTTCTGTGACATGACATTTTGCCCTCAGATTTGTCACACACCTCCCAGGTTGGAAATCATATTTTGAGTCATTAAATCCCCCAGTCCTCCTTTCTGCAGTAATAGGTTTCATAGAAAAATGTCTGGAAGGCCTTTTTTGCTGTGAAAATACAGTAATAAATTTTCAGTTTAAAGCTGTAAGGATCTAGAAATATGTATTCATTCGCTGAGATGCTTTAAAAAGAGTACAAAACTAAGCAAGGGAAAATAAAGTAGGTCTGATTTATACAGTAATACAGTAAAAGGGCTGTGCAAGAAAAAGAGCAATCATCTTATATATGTTTATGCACATTAACTTTCTAAGTGATTATACAGTCTCTAACATCTAGATTTTCATGAGGTTTTGTAATGTTTCAAAGGAATATAGCTGCAAATAAACAAGCATAAGTTTAATTTCCTTCATTTCAGTAACAGCAAATGCATATTTTTTCTTTCAGACACTGCCTCTTCTGTCAGTAGTACTTACGTTTTTGTCTGCTTTTCTGCTGATAAAATTCAACTGATGTAAATTATAGCAAACTTTCATGCTTTCTAAATTTGTGAACAAGGAGGGAATAAGGGCCACACTTAAGCAAAAAAAAGTCAATCATCAAGGAATAAGTGGGGGTTTTAACCTGCTCAAAGAAAAGGTAAGTGGAAGGACCTTTATATAACTCTTCCTGCATGCTCAAAGGTACTATGTGGATGGTGTTATTTAAATAAAAGCTTATTTTTTGTCTTCTTTTTAACTTGTGTGCTCTCAGAGGAAATTATGTAGAAAATGCTAAAACCACTGACATTTTGGTGTTGTGAAAGAGTGAGAATGTAAGCTAGAAATTAATGGGAGTGGATCCCCAAGTACATGATCCATTGTGTTGCAACCCTGAGAAATGAAGCAGAGTATTTTCTTAAAATCAATATCCCATAGGGGTGAAAGCAAGATTAGGATCTTTGAATGCAGTAAGTACCTAGGTATAAATACAAAATACCTATGGTAAGGTACTGCCCTGAATAAATACCAGTGCAGCTGAGGACAACCCAGGGCCTCTAATCCCTGGGATGTCTCTAGGCTGGTGTTCCCAGTGCTCTGCATCTGCCAGTGGCCACTCACTGGAGGGTAGGAATAGGACCTCATGACCTTCCATGCCCAGCCTAAGATGGATCTGAACTGGTGTTTTCAGGGCTGGTCAGCTGCAGGAGTTTTTCTTTTCAAAAGGATGAAATAAATAAAATTACTCTCCAGAGGAGTTCTTTACATTGTGTACCTGAACCTTAAATAAAGAGAGAAGCCAGGCATTAAAAGAGTGCCAGCTTCAAAAAGTTGTTGGCACTGACAGATGTGGCTGATCAATGGTGTTTTGTTGCTACAAGGGGAGCTTCAACTGAAGCTGTTTCCCCTTGGTCTGCTGCCAGGGACAGCAGCAGAAGTCTCTGAGGAGCTAAGAAAGGAAGGAAAAGGAGTTTGGAGGAATTCCTTTGTGGCAGTTACTATAGACCCAGAGAAACCTCCCAGCCAAATATAGATATATCTTTTATAGCCAAAAGCTTTGCAAACATTAAAAACAGTCAGTATGCTGCTGAAAAGGAAGTGAACTCAACCCTCAAACACTCTGTATTCTGTATTCTGTCTTCAGGTTCTGTGAGTGGCAGTGTTTACATCTGTAAACAGGTGCTTCTCCATCCTTCCCTCTGTATTTGGCACACTGGGATCTAACAAAACAGTGGAATTATGGAGACACAATTGCCCAGCATAAGGGCCCTGTCTGTACTGTCAGTTCAAGCAAAGACAGAATCACAGAAACACAGAATGGGTCAGCAAAAGACCATGGTAGATCATCTAGTCCAACCTCCTTGCTCAAGCAGTCATCCCAGAGCACATGGCACAGGATTGTGTCCAGATGGTTGAGTATCTCCAGTGAGGGAGACTCCACACCTTCTCTGAGCAGCCTGTTCCAGTGCTCAGTGCAGTTGTTTTTCTAGTGTTCAGGTAGACCTTCCTGTGCATCAGTTTCTCGCTGTTGCCTCTTATTACTTGGCACCACGAAGATAATTCCTGAGCAGGGATTTTTCCATGGTGAGGGGCCTTGTCCAAGCCCAGGAAGCAGTTTATGCAGGTTAGTGTGCCTCAGCCTGGGATTTCCATGGTGACACCTGTGCTAGAGCTGCAGCACTTCTGCTGCTTCCAGTCCCTCTCCTGCACAATGCCCTCCTGGAGCACATGCATGTGGGTCCTGCACAGCATGACTGGAGCTCCCAGGGTGCAGCAAACACACTCTCCCAAGCACTGAGTGCATGAGTGTTACCGCCGAAGATGAATAGATCACGCAGACACAGGTCGAGGTGTGGTGAAAGAAACAGCAGAGTTTATTTTTCCTCCCAGGATTTATAGGCTTCTTACCACAGCCAGGGATTGGATGGTCAGGATAACACTTTCTCACTTATGAGAGATGAGAGATGCCCATCACAAGATGTGTAACAGAAAGAATGTACACATATCTATGTTTACAGTTACTGTCCTGGGAAAGTCCTTAGAAAACTATGTTAGCAAGCTCAGAAGCTGAGTTTTCAGGGTGACACATGAGTGCCATCTTGCTCAGACTGCTCTAGGGCAGGACTCAGCCTCTGCTGTAAACTGGCCAGGAAGACACAGCATCAGACTTGCAACATCAGGCCAGATGTTGAATATGATGCCATCCCCACTGCACACAACCCTGCTTTGGGGCAGTGGGCTCATTTCAGACACACCCAGAGGAGCTTCAACCCATCTGGCTCAGGTGCTGCATCCTGCTAAGGTACCTTGGCTCAGGAAACTGGGACTCCTTCACTGCTTTGGGGTGAGTTTCATGCTTTCACAGTGACATCAGGCTCCTCAGCAGAAGTTAAATCCACACATGTGAACCATACACTGACAAACTCCAGTCAGTACTTCTTGGGCAGTATAGGAGTTAAGTTGAAATTAGCAGGACTCTGGTGTGCTGGCAATCATATACAGGAAGGAGAAAGGTCAGGGTCCCTGTAATGTCACACACTTAAACTATGAATTTCCAGCACTCTCATACCCTTTTTGAAGCAGTGAATTTTAATTTTTCTTCTGGAACTAAAACAGATACTTTTAATAAACAAGCAGAGCCCTTGGGTGCTGCATCTTTTTAACCAGATGACAGTGACACCAGAAACCATCTCGCAGTGTGATAACTTTTGCCTTATCTCTAAAGTAACACATTTTCTTGATCAATCAAACATAAAAAATACAATTTAAACCAGCTGCATTTTGGGTTTCTGAAATTCATTACGTCTTTAGACTGTTACTCTTATCCCCTAAGCTGTGATTTAATTTTAGTTAGTAATTTCCTTCTTCACTTTACCTTCTCCTTCACTTTAAAGTATAGTCCCATTTCATCCCATTTCATCCCTTGCATTTAAAACCAATTGATTTGATTTTTTGGCTGCTAGGGAGGTGGGGGATGTGGGACAGGACAGCAGTGAGGAGAAGGAAAAGTTGAGTTTGTAGTGCAAACAGGATTGCTTTCACGACTTGTTTTTCTTTATGCACATATAAATTTTAGGCAACAAGTAAACCATCCCGATCTGTGACTATGCAGAAGTAGGTTACACTGACTAAAGCAATTGCAATGACTCATTTGCCACTTTTATAGAACTCTCTGCTTTATTATTTTTATGCTGATAACTTTACTTTCCAGGCATATAAAAGGGAGGTAATTGAAATCACAAAGGCAGTTTAATACCTGAACTATCATATCCTCAGCTGGATGGATCTGAAGCCACATTAATACTGTGTTAGTTTTTTCCACTGGGCAGTGACATGGTTTATGTATCACATAACTGACTGTTCTCTGTGTAAAATGGACAAGTCACAGAGGGACCTTTTTTTTCCTGACAGTGCAAGTTCTGTAATATTTAGAAGCACAAATTTATGGCCATCTGGTCAGAAGCTACTCTTCTACTGATAAAGGCACTATGGGATAAGCCTGGAATCCAAATATTTAGAGTAGTGGCATTAGTAAAAGAAGAGAATTTTACAAACTTTCTGGATCTTCAAAGTGTTAGAGTTTATTCATATGAAAAATTAGTGGTTTTGTGGCTTACAGGCACAGAGAAACAGCTTTCACCATTTCAGCCATGATGCAATATTTCATGGTGGCTAACAAAATGCAAGAATGAAATTAAAGACTTTTCTTTCCATGGCAGAAATAAGAATGATAACCACAGATGTCTGGTGCAACCAGATCTCAGGATTGATCTGGACTGACTGATATTGTGCAATTCCAACATCTCAGAATATATTGCATTATACAGTAGACCTGGGAATTTTACCTCCTGCACTTCTACTTCATCTTCCACACCTTTAAAATGTATTCCTTCAGTCAATCAAGCATGATATTGGTTTCCTCTTCCCTGCAGAGTGTGGCTGTAGCAACAAACAGTTGATCTAGTATGCCATACATTTCCAGTTAAGATGGCAACAGAGGTCTCAGTAAATGTGAAAGCTGAGTATGGAAAAACTGTTTTCAGATGGGGCTCTTAGGAGAAAGGTAAAGTGCTTGATTGTTCATATAGTTATGATTGGTCTACAGCCAGCAGTGTGCCCAGGTGGCCAAGAAGCCCAGTGGCACCCTGGCCTGGATCAGCAAGAGTGTGGCCAGCAGGAGCAGGGCAGTGACTATGCCCCTGTATACAGCACTGTTGAGGCCACACCTTGAGTGCTGTGTCCAGTTCTGGGCCCCTCACTACAAGAAAGATATTGAGGTGCTACAGCATGTCTAGAGAAAGGCAATGGGGCTGGGAGGGGTCTGAGGGAGCACAAGTCCTGTGAGAGGCAGGCGGGGGGAGCTGGGGGTGTTTCTCTTGGAGAAAAGGGAGCGCAGGGGGGCCTTATCACTCTCTAGAACTCCATGACAGGAGGTTGGGGCCAGCTGGGGATCAATATCTTCTCCCAGGCAACAAGCAGCAGGACAAGAGGAAATAGCTTCAAGCTGTGCCAGGAATGGTTCAAGATGGACATCAGGAAGAATTTCTTCACAGAAGGTGCTGTTAAACACTGGAATGAGCTGCCCAGGGAGGTGGTGCAATCACCATCCCTGGAGGTGTTCATGAAACAGCTCACTCAGTGCCATAGCCTGCTTGACAAGGTCAAAGGTTGGATTCCACGATCCCAGAGGTCTTTTCCAACCTAATTAATTCTGTGATTGCAAGTGAATGCTTGTTATGTCAGCACATTTTTAACTTTCCCAAGATCAACTGCACAACTCTTGTCATTTAAATGACAGGAAATTATTGTTTGCTGATTTCCTACACTTAACACAGGCAATTTGACCTGAGTCTTCAGTGAAAGTTTTTTAAACTACAGCCACTAATTCTATATGCATATTCCTTAATTCTGAATCTCAAAAATTGGAGAGTCACGTTGTCTGCAGAAAACCACACAAACAGCTTTCTGTGCTGGTCTTTTTGTTTAGCTTCAGAATGAAATGTTGTGTGCTGTTAGTTTGGGTTTGCAAGGCTCTGAGCAGAGGCATTACTCAAAGGAGCACAAACTCTGCAAGCAGCTGGAGATTGTGCTCTTTGCCTTGGTCCTTGATTAGACTTGATTCTTTAGGCAGCAATGGCTCCCTGGAAACCAGCAAGTGGTGCTGGGCTGAGATTCCTGAGACAAGAATTGCCTCCTGCTGTTCCCAGCTGCCAGTTCTGGGTAAATAGAAGTCAGTTATACTCCGGCTGTCCATCAATTACTGTACTGCAAAAGCAACCTCCAAGGCTTCAGAGATTTGATCTCACACACCAAATGGTCAATATTAGTGACAGAAGCAACACTACTATTAGGAAAAGGGCAACATAGTGGTGCAGACCCTGCCACAGTTGCAAGTGTGTCTTAAAAGACCCAGGAAGTTCAACCTGAGGTACCGCAGGCTCAGAACAAGTGGGAGGTTATCCAAGGACAGTCCACAGTCTACAGGATGCATTTCACCAACACCCATCCCATCCAAAAGTCATGGCTTACTGGACTAGACATCAACCCCTGCAGTTGAGTTGAACCTAAAGGTGAGTGGGCAACAGTGGGGCTTTGGCAGGAGAGAGGAGGACTGAAATTATGCTGAGCAAAGGACCACAAGCCACAAAGCATTGTTCAGGACCTGGGGAGCTGAAAGACTACAAGAGACAAGTATAGGAAAAACAACCCTCACATTTATTACTATGTAGTTTGGCAATATCCCATGTATTGAAACAAAATGCAGATGCTAGACTTAGTCCAGTAAAGAATATCACAGATAATTTGGCTTTTGTTCTCACCTTAGGGTACTTCACCAAAGGACTTGAGCTTAGCTGGAAACAAAACACTGTGTCCTGCAACTTCATGGGTCAAATCACTGCTTGGGCTGACATTAATTCTCTGTCAGCTGCAGCAATGCCTGTCACCCCAGGGCACACGCTCCCGCTGGGCTGCAGCTTATGAGAGCAGCCATGAAGCACGTGGGAAGACCTCTTAACTCTCTCTATAAACCTGGAAGCAAGTTATTATCTGAGAACAAAATATCTCCAAAAGGACAAAGACTTTCAGATATTTTAAAATGGTTCTTTAGGGACTGGCTCATTTTCAATGTTAATAATCTGATATAGCTGTAATATATTTTTTTTTTTCTACCCAAAAAAAAATTATAGCCCGTAAGACTATGAGGTTATATTTTAGTTTTCTAGAAGCTGAGATAGTCATATTAATATATTATGAAGGCATTGTAGTAAGAGTGCTAGGATTTTAATGATAAAACATTCAGGGTCAGCAGAAAATATATATCATCATCTGCAAATTCATTTTAAATATAATAAAATAGCATAGCATAGGAGATCTGTCATGTTTTAAATAGGATAAATGCTATTTATACTTTTTGCCGCAACATTTTATCTTCTGAAGAAGCAGGAAGGTACAGCAGTATTCAGTATTTGATCATATAGCATCTGCAAATGTGCAGAGTGTCCACAGCAGCTCATCCAGCTGTCCAGGGCTGCAGGAATTGTCATGTGTGGGGAATTCTGGAGGCCAGCTGAGGAGACATGCCATGCATAACTACCCCACACAGAGTCAGATGGGCCCTGCTGAAGGGGTGCAGGTGGGAGAGAGGTTGTAACAAGGGGAGCAGGCAGTGAGTGAGCTGTGAGGTGTCACAAAGCAGGAGCTTTGGCCAGCCTGGAGTTGCTTGACCTGTAACAGCTTGGGTTTCTCTACACGGGAAATGTGATGGTCAGGTGCAGCTAGTGGCAAGCAGAAGAGGGGGAAAGTTTGTGGCAGTGAGTGGTTTCCTTTGTGAGTGAGCTCTGGTGCTTGCAAAGGTGGCTACATAGGATGCAGCGGTTCTGACAGAACCCAGAGAATGGCAGAAATCCACGCTACAGCACCAACAGGATGTTGGGCACATGTTGACTAAAACCTACTGACTTAAACCAAGGTCAGAAATGTTTTTTGCAGGAAAGGCTTCTTAAGCTGTTAATTTGCTAATGACTTTGTGCACTGTTGAACAAAAGAGCAGCGTTTTTTGGAAGGTGCGATACACTTAGATGGAACATGCTACGTTTTATGTTGGCCCTGTCTGCTCAGAAATGCTCTTGAGAGTAGATAACAGCAGTGTTCTTGTGCAGTACTAGCAAGTAAATGTCAGGAGGGAATCTTTGAAATGTATATAACATCAAGAAAGTGGGGAGAATGTGGAAGGAATGCAATTTATTATCTAACTTCTGAATTATTCTTAAAGTTCCAAATCTGGCAGCAGTGGTTGTATGTGTTAAATGCCTGGTAAGGAATTGCACAGTGGTCCACAGGAACTGTGAATGCTTCGGCAAACAAAAGCCCGAAGGTTAAGCTCTTTATAATGCTTTCTTGGCCTGCACTGCCAGACTTAAATGGAGTTAAATTTACAGACTTAAATTACAAATGTAATTGCATTTGTTTATTATGGTAACAGCACCAGCTCATTATGAATTCATTGCATACTCCTGTAGATTTAATGCATTTTTCTTTATACTCAGGTGTAATTTAGCACCCGTGACTGTGAGTCTTTTGATCCGGTAGTTATCTTTCCAGAAAATGAATGGGAAGATCATTATAGTGTACTGAGCAGTTGAAAAAGTAGTAGCAGGCATGTCACAGAGAGCTAGAGGACAAACTTAAAAGTGCTCAGAGCTTAAAATTTGTTCAGGCAGAAGAGTATTAGTTGTCTCGCAAGACATTACATGCATCTGTCCAGGTCCTGATCCTATTTTCAGAAGAACCAATGGCAAAGTTCCCATTTATCCAAGTGGAAACAACTCGGTAATCTTCAGTATCTACAGTTCGTCTTAAATGTTAGGAGGTGTTGTGGAACACAATGTGAGCCTAAGCAGAAGTGGGGAAGATGAAGAAAATCTTATAACATGACGTTAATGTGTTAACCATTAGCGTGAAAATATTTGTTCTAAATTTCAACAGTTCCCACTGGACAATGCTCTCAAGACTGAAAGATGAAGCTGCTTAAAGCAGCAAGAGATCAGATTCTACAAGATGCAGAAATGTAATTAGTCATCTCCCAAAAGTCTTCATGTAATTAATAAATAGTTGCTAAAAGCTTAAAGCACTTAGGACATAGACAAATTTCATCATCTCTTTTTTTGTAGGTACATAGACAGAAAACAGTAGTTGAAAAAATCACAGCCTGAACAGTCCAGTTGGCAGCAGCCCTCTGCAGCTTGGACTCTCCATCACCTACCCATGAAGGTCCAGACTAAACGTATTTTATGACACTCCTTTATTAAGATTATGTGTGCTGTAATTGGCTACTACACATGGAAAATTTGAAGCAGGGCCTAGTTTTTAGCTTCCATAAGCAAGATAGACAAAAATCAGCAAGACAATGTCACAGATGTGAAGAATAATCCATAGAAAAGCCCCTAGTTTCCCTTTGCTAAACAAACAGTAGGTTCAACAGCCTGTATTCAATATGGAAGGGGGAAAAACTAAATTATGTTTCTGTCTCACCAAATTAAGCTACTACAGATAAGCAGGTTTGCTGAGAAAAAATTGCAAAACATGAGAAAGACTATCTTAGCTATCTCAACTACTACTATTTTCTAACACTAAAGCATTTGCTGCATTCTTTTAAACCTCACTTATGAAACACGTGATTCTCCCAAAGTGTTTCCCAAACTTACCTGTAATTTGAGATTCACTTTGGTTTCCCTCTGAAATGAGAAATACTGAGTGCCTCAGGGCCTAAGTAATGTTTTTACTTCAACTTTATTTTATGTCACATCTGTTGTAGATTTTCACATTACAAAGCCACTAATTTAAAAAAATGAATTTATTAGAATGTAAACACCCCAACCCCCCACAATTTCTTTAACAGGTAATACAAGTATTTCACTGCTATAGTTGCCTGTTGCTGTTCCTACTGTTTTATTTTTGGCATAGAGAAAGAGGTTGATTATTTTGAAGTGAATCCCTGCTAGTTAGGCACATATACTCTTGGCATGCCTCCAATTTGATTTAAATTCATCACCTTATGAGTATGGCAGAGAAAAGGATGAGCCCCTTTGAGATTTTCCCACCATCAGGAGAGGTGTGCAAAGACTTCACTCTAGATGTCAACATGAATTCACAGGGTGTGCCAGCTCAAGGTAGTAACAACTGAAATATGACCTTTCACTAGACTACTTTGGAAGCCTGCAGAAACCTAAATGCCTGGAAAAACAACTGCTGCAAAGCTGCACCCATGAGGAGGCCGCTTGGGGCACAGCGATGGTGAAATTATAGCGTTCTTGATATTTGGTGAAATCAAAAGATACGCCAATAAGACTTTTACAATGGACTTCTGGAGGGCAGACTTTGGCCTGTTCAGGAGATTTATTCAGAGAGTTACTTGGGAAGCAGCCCTTAAAAACAAAGGATCTCAGGAAGAATGGGCATGCTTCAAAACAGAGGTCTTGAGGGCACAGGAACACAGTGTTCCCTGTGTGCTGAAAGATGAGTCAATGAGGCAAGTGTCCTGCCTGGATGGGCAACGAGGTTTTGGAGGAACTTAGAAATAAAAAGAGGATGTGTCATCTTTGGAGGGAGGGTCAGGTCCCTCAGGAAATATTTAAGGGGGCTGCTAGAGCATGTAGGAAAAAATTAGGAAGGCCTAAGTTCAATTTGAACTTAAATTGGCAACTTTTGTAAAGGGTAATAAAAAATATTTTTACAAATATATTCATGGTAAAAGGAAGGGTAAGACCAGCCTTTGTTCCTCATTGGATGAGAGAGGGAACTTAGTAACCACAGATGAGGAGAAGGTGGAAGTGCTCAATGCCTTCTTTGCCTCAGTCTTTAGTGGGAAGATGGATTGTCCTCAGGACAACTGTCCTGCTGGGTTGGTAGATGGTGTCAGAGAGCAGAATGGCCCCCCTATTATCCAGGAGGAGGCAGTCAGAGAACTGCTGATACACTTGGATATTCATAAATCTATGGGACCAGATGGGATCCATCCCAGGGTGATGAGGGAGCTGGCAGATGAGCTTGTGAAGCCGCTCTCCATCATTTACCAACAGTCCTGGCTCACTGGTGAGGTTCCAGATGACTGGAAGCTGGCCAATGTGATACCCATTCACAAAAAGAGTAGGAAGGAGGACCCTGGTAATTATTGGCCAGTTAGCCTGACCTCAGTACCTGGTAAGGAGCAGTTGATACTGAGTGTCATCATGCAGGATGTACAGGATGGCCAGGGCATCAGATCCAGCCAGCATGGGTTTAGGAGGGGTAGGTTGTATCAGGACCAACCTGATCTCCTTTTATGACCAGGTGACCCACCTGGTGGATGCAGGAAAAGCTGTGGATGTTGTCTATATGGACTTTGACACTGTCTCCCTGTGATAGATTGGCATTTAAGAAAAAAAGTGAAAACCACCTACGGAAGTTAAGGCTGCTGAAGGCTAATGGGAGTTTTTCTCCTGACCAATAACTGTCCATTTCTGAGAATTGGCAGTAGTTTTGACCATTGGAAAGTGAGATCAACCTGTGAACACCACCCTTTAAAACTGAAGCCTGGGAATTTCTCTTTCTCTTTGGTTTACAGTTTTGAAAGGTAGCAGAACTCCAGTTGGCTCCCATCCCCTCTCCAGGCCATGTGGCCTGGGCAGGGGCTGGGCTGGGCCTGCCGTGGCTCCCGGGCAGGAGATGGGGCCTGCGGGGCTTCTCCCGGGCCCAGGCCAGGCCGGGCTCTGCTGCAACCTCCTGGGAAGCCTCCGGAGTGGCTGAAGCTTTTCCCAGGGGGGTCCCCAGCTCTGAGCTCCGCTGAGCTGAAACCTGATACCCTGAATACCTGCAGCTTGAGCAAGATTTTAACCCTTTTACTACCCAGATGAGACTTGCAGATTTAATCCTTTTTCCAGAGAGAGAGGAAGAGAGAGAATGATCAACATGTAAAGAGACAACATAAACTATCAAAGCCAGTGAGGAAAGGAATTAAGCCTCAGGTGGGAAGAGAATAAGAAGATGCACTAATAAGCTGAAATAGTCTTTTGTAAAAAATATGGAGATGGACAATAATGTTCTGAAAAAACTCCTTTAAGTCATGAGAGTATTTTGGGGGGATGAAGTATTTCAAAATGTAGATCTAAGCAAAGGTAGTTCATTGATAGAGCTGAGCAAATGGTGAACTAGTTGTGATCCTATGAGATGCTGGAACAGAAAAGGAGAAGTGAGAGTTGATGAAGATATGTGGCCCTTAAGAGACAAAGAGGAAACTTCTGTTTCCAGAGATGACCACAGAGACAGATGAAGAGAATTTTTGCCTTTGAATAGCTTATCCTTAAAATGACACCCCTTGAATCATGGCCCATAAACACACCTCAGGGTAGTGTGAAATGGGAGGAAAGGACTGATGGCAGAGATTCCGGGGCAGTTGGCATCAGAGACATAGAAAACCATGAAAAACTCTTCATAAATTGACAAAAGAGAACTACTTTTTCTCTACAAAGATTGATGAAAAGCTAGTATATAGTTGGGACTATTTTAACCACCAGGTTTTGTTTCTATGTTGTCAGTTGGACAAGGGTTGGCTGGTGGGGGAAAAAGGGTTTCTGGAGGTTTTATTCTGGTTTCTTGTAGTTTTGTTAATAAACTTTCTTTATGCCTTTTAAGTTTTAAGCTTGTTTTGCCCTTCTCCTAATCCATATCTCAGAGCAAGAAATGAGAAAGTTTTCTAGTGATTTTTAGCTAGACATTATTTTGTGCGTTGGCCAGGAAACTAAATTGGTGAATGTAAACTACTATACTCCCATATCATACTCCTGGAAAAGCTGGCAGCTCAATCCTGCTTGGACAGGAGCATTCTTTGCTGGGTTAAGAACTGGCTGGATGGCCAGGTCCAGAGGGTGGTGGTGAATGATGCTGCATCCAGCTGGCAGCCAGTCACTAGTGGTGTTCCTCAGGGGACTGTGCTGGGGCCAGTTCTGTTCAATATTTTTATTGATGACATGGATGAGGGTATTGAGTCCTTCATTAGTAAGTTTGCAAACAACATCAAGCTGGGAGGGTGTGTCGATCTGTTGGAAGGGAGGAGGGCTCTGCAGAGAGACCTGGATGCATGGGCAGAGTCCAGTGGGACGAAGCTTAATAGGTCCAAGTGCAAGTCCTGCATTTTGTCCACAAAAACCCCCTGCAGCATTACAGGCTGGGGACAGTGTGGCTGGACAGTGCTCTGGTGGAAAGGGACCTGGAGCTACTGGTCCACAGCCACAAGCTGAACATGAGCCAGCAGTGTGTCCTGGTGGCCAAGAAGGCCAATGGCATCCTGGCCTGTATCAGGAGTAGTGCGGCCAGCAGGAGCAGGGAGGTCATTCTTCCCCTGTACTCAGCACTGGTGAGGCCGCACCTTGAGTGCTGTGTCCAGTTCTGGGCCCCTCAGTTTAGGAAGGACGTTGAGATGCTTGAGCAGGTCCAGAGGAGGGCAACAAGGCTGGTGAAGGGTTTGGAACACAAGCCCTATGAGGAATGTCTGAGGGAGCTGGGCTTGTTTAGCCTGGAGAAAAGGAGACTCAGAGGTGACCTGATCACTCTCTACAACTTCCTGAAAGGTGGCTGTAGTCAGGTGGGGGTTGGACTCCTTCACCAGGCAGCAACTGACAGAAGGAGAAGACACAATCTCAATCTGCACCAAGGGAAATATAGGTTGGATATTAGGAGGAAGTTTTTAATGGAAAGAATAATAAAGTAATGGAATGGTCTGCCCAGGGAGATGGTGGAGTCACCCTCCCTGATGTGTTTTTTTAAAAAAAGACTGGATGCGACACTCGGTGCCACAGTCTAGTTATGGTGTTAGGGCATGGGTTGGACTTCATGTTGAAGGTCTCTTCCAACCTAGTCATTCTGTGAATTCTGTGAAGGTATATGCACTTTGCTTTCTTCCTCAGGAAGGACAGAATATGTCCACAAGCTTGTACAGAACTCATAATTACTGTTTTTACCTTATTAGAAAAATAATTTATCGAGCACAGATTTAAGCAAAGAAATTATGTAGGAAGTTCAATAAAGATGTTTCCCTATCTAGAGCTGAACACTAAAATTGTACTGAGTGCTTTGAAGGAATGGTGTGCAGAGAACAACACTGTATGCTTACAGTTGGCATTTTAAGAAAAATGGAGCCAGTATAATTTTGTCCCAGACCTGTTCTTCAATGAAGTCAGAATACATGTTCATTTTCTGTTCCATCCTGTTCCTGCCATTTACCTTAAGAAAACCAAAATTATGCACTTTCTTTGAAAGCAATCTCTGAGGGCCTATCCCAAACAGAGCGCCTGCCTTTACCTGTACTGAAAAAGCAGAGGAAACGCAACACATCACATCCTATCGAGCCTGTGCTGCCACAGATTGACATGTTTGTCTGCTCCAGCCTGAATGCACCAGATTACTTTAAAGCAGCTTAAACTTGCCTGTTTTGACCCCTGGGAGGCCAGGAACTGCAGGGCTAATTCCTGGACCAAATTTCCAGACAAGCTGACAGCATAAGCATTTTCAGTGGTCTGAAGAGAAGCACAAAAGAAAAGCAAAAATAATGTCCACCAAGTAGTGACTTTGCTAAATTACAGCAGGTACATTGAGCATCTGCTGCAGGCACTGCTGTGACCCTCACTTCAGATGTGCCATAGAACCTTGTTAGCTTTGGAGTATTGATCTAGCAAGGATCAGTGCAAGGGCACTTCAATGAGAAAATGAGTAATTCTTTACCCTGATTATGATGATTAATTCTGTTATGTCAGCAGCCTTTGGCACAGCCAGTGACAGCAGCAAATTTCAGAGGAGAAAAACCTAATTGAAGAGCCAAGAACTTTAAAGAGGGGTTTTGTGTGGTTAATAATGTTAATAATATTAATAATATTAATAAATGACACACAAGCAGTGGTAATTTTACATATATGCAGAAACACATGTATTTTCCTCAGTTCTGTAGAGGACTTGGTACTGATAAGTGTTTTGCATTTGAAACACCAACCAAGATTTAAAAACTGACATTGCTGCTGGAATTGACCAGCCACAGATGAACTCAATGTGGAAGTTTTTGGAACACATGAAGCTGAACAGAAATTCTCTCACATGTGCCAATTTCAGAAATTAATCGGAGTTGAATTGGCAGGTGTCCCACTTCCATCACTTCATGTCTGGTTATGCAAAAGACTGATCAAGACATCTCTCAGGTACTTCATTTAAGATAGGCCTTTGCATATGATACTGGATGTTTCAATGTTTGAAGGGGATTTGGCTTTCAGACAGTGCATTCACTTGTTTCATCTCCAGTTCCAAAGGCATGCACTCACCAGCTGTGGCCCCTTCTCCTACAGAGCTGCTCCCTCAGCTGCCATTACCAAGTTGTGCTCTTTAGCAGTTTGTTTTTGTCCTAGATGGATCTCTCTGGAGCTCTCATCTTTCACGTATTTGGTATGAGATGCATTTAGGAGGGAAGTATCAAGACCAGGTTTTCCAATCCTGTTTTGCTATGAAATGTTCATTTGGCAATCCTAACATCATTAAAAATTACTCTCAATAGGGTATGCTCTGCCAACACATGACCTTTAGCTGTTACAAAAAAGTAGAGAAACACCACAAAAGCAGGTAATGATATAATCAGTTCAGGTATTTGACAGATAACAAAAAGGGCTCTCTTGCATTAAAGCATGGCGCTGAGAAAGCTGAAGCAACACTTTTGGTGGTTGCCCTTGTATCATGACCTGTCTGCTATAAAACATTCCCCTACATAGAGAAAATAAATGCCATCACTTAGATCTGTATATGGCCAATTAACATGTTTACTTTCAAACTAGAACCACTGCAAACACTTCTGCAGGTGTCACAGCTCAGAAGTGCTGATCAATTGCCTTGTACTGGCAGGCTTGCACAGAACAGTATTTGAACCCAGCATTTTGAACCCCCCATGTTTTCTCACCTTCTCAGCTCATATATGGCATTGCTTCCTATCTAGTTTTTTTTTTTTTTCTTATCATGTGCAAGGAAAAGAGTTGAAGGCTAGGTACAGATGAAACCAGTCTCCCTTTCATCTACTGGGAAATTGCCTTACAGATTTTTGTGGCAGAGAGGATACTAACATTTCATTTCCATAAAAGTTTTGATTATCTGGAGTGCTCTTATAATGACTATATATAGCCCAAGCAATTAATAAGAAAAACACTGAAAAGATGATATGCAAATACACAGGGAACTACATTGATCTGCCATACTGACATAAACAAGGAAGTAATTTCAGTGTCAATTTACACTTTGTATACAACCTGCTTTCCAACTATTCAAGGGAGATCAATATTTATGACAGTTCATTAGAGAATACAGTTGACTTTTATTGTGCAGACCAAAAAAAATGCAGTCACCAACCCACCACTGCATTAATGTATGAAATCAGTTAACAAAATTATTGTAAAAAAATAACTTAATTTCTAATGGGCAAATGGAAGCAAGTTCTACAGCTGTCCCATATTCCTGTGTTGATAGGAGAAAATGGCATTGAACCATTATACTCAAGGACAAAACTATTCTGTTGTTTAGGGGAATAAAATTACCCTGATTTTCTCCCCCATTCCCAAACCCAACATCAGTTCATCTACAGGAAAAATGTCCATCGGACTTACTGCAGAAGTCCCACACTCTTTATTCTCTAACTCTGATGTGTAAGTACCTGATAGAGTTATCCTACTGGCATGTACACAAGTCAGTGAAGCATTGCTTGACTCCTTCAAAATGTTTTTAGCTTACCAGCATACTAAGCTTAATCCTCTGATTCCTCATAATGTGCATACCCACTAGCATAGGTCCTTCCTAAATTCAAATTGCTGAATACATCTGTGGCCTCAGAATCTGAATCCTTCCCTCGCTCATCATTGTCATCTTCATCATCATCTACTGCTTCATACTCATATTCATCCTCACGGTCGCCTGCATCCCCAGTCTTGCTGGAGGAAAGGTTTTTCCAGTAGGCATCGTAACCAGAAGCTCCATCTGCATCTTCTCCTCCAGTCTGTCGGCCAAACTTCAAAGAGCGTGCTGCAGGCAAAGAAAAATCATGTTCCCACCAATCCAACATTTCATTTCTATCTTTTTTTCACTGCTTGAGGATTAGTTTAAATGGCAATTATTTTTCATTTCTTTCACAACTAAAATCTCAAACTAAACAAAAACTTTCACTTTCTTAGAATCAATTAATGGTTAAGAATGAGACTGCTCAATTCCAGAACTCAGAAACACAAAGTTTTTCTCAAAACAAATGAAGCAAAACTGTGTATAACAATTGAATGTAAAAGACTTAATTCAGTGCTCCTAGGCAGAAATTAGTCACTAATGGCAGTTGTATGGCTTGTTAGCTAGAGAAACTGGCTTACTTGACATGCTCAGATCCTTTGTCTGCTGAGTTTCATGGCCACATTTAGGGCAAGGAGGCTTTTTCCCTTTTTCCTGCTTGAAAACTTTACTTCGCACATGATCGTCACAAAAACAAGCCTGTGTGTTGAAGGGAGAATACAAAGGCCAAATAAATGCTTTAATCCTAGAAGCACATTCCTCAGCAAGAAGCAAACAAAAATGTATCAAATAGCAGCAGGGTTTTCTGGCTGGGATTAAAATTTAATGAGGTCTCTCCTGCAGTGGACACGGGGTCTGTGCACAGAGGAACCACTCTGTGTTCAATGTGGTTCCAGGGTTTCTGGGTAAGAGGCTGGATAAAAGTGCCAGTAAACAAGCAGACAAAGTAACATACTCCAGGGCTGGATTGCAGCACTGTGCACAAGGAGCCCGGCAAACTTGGGTTTGTGTTGACAAGCTTAAATAAACATAATGAGATGTATCCCAGAACAAAACTATGCAGGGGCCTGAAGGCAAGAATTCGAGATGGGAAGTTCACATGCTGAGCACCAGGGTGCAGCTGCATACATGTAAAATACATGTAAAAAGGAACTATTTGGAATAAGCCATCAATGCCATGGGAGAGTGCAGAGAAAACATGGAGGGTAAGAAGGGTAAGAGTAGGCAATGAACCAGCACCTGGAGAAATCCAGGCAATGCTGATGATGAAGCAGGTGGAGCTTTTTATACAAAATTACTTCTGAGTGTTAAAACCACAAAACCAATGTCAACAAATCAGCCTGTTCACATGGAAGCCTGAATTAACTGTGGAGAGTATTCCTTTGGATGCAGCAATTTCTGGTCAGATAATCACTTAACTGTTTGAAAGAACAAGTTTTCTAATTGTTGCAGTTCCACACTGGATCAAAGCATATTCCAAAGCTTTGGATTCTCTTTATAACCAAGGATTTATTTTGTTGTCTTGTTTTTTTTTTAAGCCCCAACATGTTGCAGGCCCAACTTAAACTAAGAGGGCTGGGAAAAGATTACTTCACACAACAGTGTGGTTAACAGGCAAGCAAAGATAAATGACCTTCTGTCCCCCAAAGTCTGACCCCAGGCTACAGAAACTAATACAAAAGTTTGAATTTCCTTTTAATCATGGAGAGGAAGACATGGCAAGGCCTGACACCAGCCTTGGAGTCCAAGGACAACGAGCCTAAAATCAGCTCCTCACAACTATCTTTACTCTTTACCTTACAACGCAGGCAGGAATGCTGTCCCAGCCTGTTACAGGAGACACCTGTTGGAAAAAAGCAGTATGACAAATTCATACTTGGAAAATTCATACTTGGAAACTGCAGTCCTGTCACGTTTCTAAAACCTTGTGTAAAAGTATGCAATACCATAATTAAAACATTTATTTTTAATTCCCTGACACAACTGCACTCTGGCAACGTGAATCAGTCATTTTACCCAACAGTACCATTTTAACTAGATTTTTTTTAACTCTAAACCTCATTTTGACAAAAAAATGAAATTTCAAGAGCTGAAACATTTAACTATTTCTTGAGCTTCCGAACATTTAAAACCTGTAGTTTCAGAACCAATTTGGTGTTCAGGTTTCATCTTGCTTTTCCTTTTCTCACAACATTCAAAAGAAGGAGAGCTAGAGATGCAATAACACTTTAAGCCTGCAAATTTCTAAACCTAGAAAAATTGTTACATTCTGTATTTTCTGTCATATCCTCTGGATATGCCATGTATCCTCTGGATACTTGACTGCACAAACCTTCATAAGAGAGTCTGTGTTTTAGAACTGGAGCTGGCACACAAGGTGTAAAGAGCAGAATCAGTGCACAAAATTTAACTTGTCTTCAGCTTCAAACTGTTTTTATTATTCCACTAGAGGGAGTACAGTAAAGGGAAACACTCAAGAATTGGCAGCAACACAAGGTTTGGTGAATAGTTTCTCCTTGAGAAGCAGTAACATATACTTAACCAGTTTCTGTGCAAGAACTCATTCTTTTCCTCCTTGTCTACCCCCTGTGATAGCAGTTTTTGAACCTGAGATAATAAATTTCATGAGTTCTCCACATAAGCAGGACAGATGCGGGATTTGGAGCTCTAGCATGGTTAGAGATAGAACTGGAAATGCTGATGCATATATATTCATCATTTTTTGAGTATCTGCACTTCAAAAAACCTCTCTGATAGTGATGGAAAGTAGCAGTACCTTTCCCACTGCTAAAATAGATTCAATACTACAGTTGCATGACCACATTTGAAGTTCATGTATTCTGTAAAAGTACAGGTTTTATAATCTTGTTACCTCACTGACAAAAAACTTGTCTCCACAAAGTTTGCTTTGTGCCACAAAATACCAAATGCAGTGAAAACCCTCAAAAAAACTCTTTCTGTTCAAGGTGTGATACCACAGCCATGAATTGAGAGCTCCCAACAATCACTGAAAAAACATTCTTGCAGAACAGCTGTTGCTGCCTCTGTATCGCTACACAGGAAGAAATTCTGGCAGAACACATCAAGGGAAGATAAGCAAGGCTTAAAAAATAGCTGTCTAGGAACAAGAGTAAGGGAGATGACAAGGCGATAAGAGATGTCTAAAGACACCAATTAAAACATTGAAATCACAAATATTCTGGACCAGGAGAAATCAATTAGGATAGGAAATTAGTCAGTTCAAAGGAAAATAGCATTATGATAAAGAGCACTTTGAATTTCTATAATAAGAATTGAAAATGTTATAATAGTCAAAATACATGCATACAAGATTTGGGAAGGACAAAAAAATGCCTGTCTTGTGATAAACCAAATGGTGGTTAGGCAAGAAATACTGCTAGAAAAATTTAGTTATTTCAAATATGCATAGCCTTGGCTTGTTTTGTTTTATTGTTGTTTTGGTTTTTTTAACTTCCCTTGAAGATTCCCTGTTTCAGCCAGAGATGAGTAATGAGTGAGCAAAGTTGGGTATGGCTATCATGTCCTCTTACAAATACCAGTTTCAGTTTTGTCCACACAATTAATCAAAGTTCAAAAAGAATTGTTCAGCCACCTGTTCTTTACTTCAAAAGAGTGAACATATATCAGCATTTGATACATTACTGACACACACTGGTCAGTGAGGAAATGAACACTGAAATCATGCTCTGGGACTATTTTTGTCACTTCCTTCTGTGTTCACCCTGTCTCACTGACTCAGATGATGACTGCTGAGTCACAGCCCTCCTCAGGACTTGAGCAGCTGCTAACCCTTCACCAGCACACAGGTCTTCCACAGCAACCTGGGAAAGTTTAGCCAGACTAAGACAAGTGGCATTGTTTAGGGCAGCCGTCTTCCAGGAGAAACGGGTATCTAGAACTAGCTCATCACTGGGTCAGAAGATTCCTTCTCACAGCTCCTTCTGCTGGCAGAGCTTTGTGGAGTGAAAAACCAGCATCAGCAGTTCCAGTTCAAAACAGGACTGTTTTGCTGCAGTCCTGCCACTGCCCACACTTCAACTTTGGAGAAGGCTGGCTCCTGCAAGAGCAGCTTCCCATGGGAGGCCTGTAGCAGGCTGCCAGGAAAACAACTGCCATGTATGCTCTGCCATGGAGGAAGGCCCATGAAAGAGAAAAAAAGTTCTAGTCTGGACAACTGGATACCAAAAGCCAGCCCATAGGAAACAGGCCCTTCCCTTCAGTGGTGGAAAATCTACTTGGGAAAGGTGATGGTGAGTATTCTGGATCACAGAGGAAGCAAGTAGAGAGTCTGCTTGGCTGTGGTGAAAGAGACTATGAATAACTAACTTACATTTAAATGTCTCTGCTTCCAGAACTTGGCAGCTGGCTTGATGTTCAAACTGATCATCTTCACAGAGGAAATCATGGCAAAAAGAACAGGCAAATATTCTGCCTCCTGAAAGATTTATCAAGGCAAAATAATCAACAATGGGCACAGGCATCAAGTCCTGCTCTGCAAACAATTTTGGTGGTAGTTTTGACTGAAGACCAGTTCTCCCTTCTGTCACAAATGCTTAATGTCCTAAATCAGGCACTGCCATACATTTTTACACTGAAAATTACCTTCTATCCAACAATATAAGACAGTATAACTATAAAGCAAGTATTATTTCTAGTACTTCATTTTAATTTGACTGTAGCATTAACTATTTTTCTTAAATCAGATCACAATTTCATCCAGTCTTCTCCACTCAGCTCTGATACACACTTGAAATAAACACTTTAAAGGATTCCATAACTGGAGACCAGTAAGGTTTCCTAAGCAACTGTGAATCCAAATACCTGTACTAGTGCAGAAGAATGAAGTAAGAATGGCAGAAAACTGTGTTGGCAATTTGATGCAGTGCTTAATTATGTGAATAATTAATCTCATAGAACCATTATAATTTAGATTACATAATCATCCTTGAATTGAGCACTGTATGTTCTTGAGCAAATAATTTACTTTCCCCACTGTATAATGACTAAGGAAGAATCCTTGCTTTGAACAAGCATACTGCAAGGACTAATCAGTGAAGACTAAAAAGCGTATGTTAAGAATATAGATGCAATGCAAGGAAAGTGTAACATTTATTTTCTTATTTTTAAATATGAGCAACCTACCATGGTCCCAGACGCTTCTTTCACACTCAATGCATTCTGCATCTGCCAGAGGGCACATACACGCATGGGTGCTGAGACACTTCCTCCCATGACACACCCAGGCTTCACAGAAATCACAAATTGCACCCTGTAATCACAGCAAGATATCATCTCAGAAGTTCTGCAATACCAGCAGAAAGACTTATACCATAATTCTCAGTGTATCACCGAGTATCCATTCTCTCAATGGGCTCACTTTTGTTGAGTGAGAATATTGAACCAAACCGGTGTTCCAACCAAGCTGCTCCACAATCCATGTTTGTTTGTTATTAATTTCTGCAGGATTAAGTATGATGCAAAATAGTTCGGTTATCTACCTCAATCCTGGTTTTTACATTTCTTATCACATATTTTGCACATGGAAAATTGAGTCCTCCAGTTGAAACCTGGGATCCATAAATTATAATAATGTTCAGGCAAAAATGAAATTTCAAAGACCTGAAAAATGCCTCTAGAATCTTGCAGCTGAAATCACTCATCTGGATTTTAAACTCTGCTATATTAGAGCACAAGCTCTCCAGAGAGCAAATGTCAAATAACTCATTAGAAGTAAGTTAGAGTCTAACTTTTATTTTGATTAAATTGTAAGATCTCCACTTCAGCTATCCTTAACTGTAGCATTTAAGATGTCTTTTCAGATCATAGGTAACTAATTACTATATGCATTAAATGCACACAAAGCTAAGAAAACAATTATGAATCCAAATTTAACTGTTGATGCATTCACTCTTGCATCAGTGAATGCATGGGATGAGTTTAGAAATGCCAGCATGTAAAGGCTGGTTGTGTTACAGAGAACAGCTGACAACCAGCTGCAGGCAGCAACAGGACAGAGGTTTAGTCCATTTAATCCACAGGCTGTGACAGGTCACACTTTGCTTTCTAGAATGCAGACACTAACTTGTTCTTCTAAGAACAAAGCTTCAAAGGCCTGAAGCCATGATAATCTCTAATTAAGAGCCCAGAATAGGGGTTTTGCTCACTAACATTCCCCCCTAATGGAACAGATTCCTTTCTGTGATACTGATGATCTCTGCAGTACTAAGACAACAGCAACAAAAGTCTTCAGGCTTCTCCAGAATAATCCTACATTTTAATGAAGGCTGGGAATTGTCTATGGGGCATGTAAGGGTCCAGTGCTATTCATGCATGTGTATAGGGCCTGCCACCAACACAGATCCGTTAGCATTCAGGACATGTGCTGGAATTTGCAGGAGCTTAATCTAAAAATGAAAAATTTGGGAGTTCCAGTATAAGGGAAAAATCAGTTTGTTACAGAAAAGCAAGGAAAAAACTAAACTTGGCATGGCATATACACTATCATTCCATAAATCTGTTTTATCATTTTTCTGGAAAGATTTGCACAGAATATCATCATAGTACAAAAAAGGCTGCAATTTTGTATACATACCACCATAGCTAGTCCAGTACTGTACACACCAGCATGTTTTATAACACAGTCTGAAGACTTCATCATGCATTTTGTTTTTCCTGTTTAAAATAAAAAGGCAAGCAACCATAAGAAAACTATGTAAAAATAAAATTTAAAAAAACAATAGAATGCATCTTCCTTATGCAAGAACAGCACTTCAACTAAATGCCTGCGTTTAACTGTAAATCGAGGTAAAAATAATGCAAAGATGTTTGCATTATTGCTGCATTTGGCAACCCACCCTCACATCTCCCTTAAGTTAAATTAATTATTGTCTGTTTTCAGTCATCCCTCTTGCCCCTGTACTGAGATAATAAGACAATGTGTTGGTCTTGCTCTATGTTTTGAGACACTGGCAAAAATTTCAAATGTCAAAACAAAGAACAAAACTAAGGTCAAAGTCCAGCAATGAAACTTTACGTTTATGTTATGTTTAAAACCACTGCTAGTTCTGTCCCACCATAAAAGCAGCTGAGCTGGGTGAGCCAGTAAGAGGTGGTGGGGGCATAACTGGGTGTGGAGTACTGGAACAGAACTATCTTGGTCCCATACCTCACTGGCTCCTCTAAGAAAGATGCTCTTGGTTTACAGTCCCCAATGCTTGATTATGCACCAAACAGCTCTAACAGTTTTTGTTTGGAAAACCCTGAGTCTCTCAATATAGTATAGTTGTTGACAGGAATGGTTTTCCTCTAGAAGCATACTCCAGATTACTCCAGACACACAGAACTGAACCGTAAGACAGAATGCATGTTTTCAGTACTTCACTGCATGGTGACAGAAAGGAGACTTACAAAGGGTGACACACTGCCACTGCACACTAACAGCCTGGCTTCCAGAATTGTTCAGTATCTACAGGTCACAACAAAGGCACTGAAAGCTGCATGTCAGCAGCTCTGAGAGTCAAACTCCAAAACAGTCAAATTGCTTAATGACAAATTGAAAATCTGCAATGATGTGTTGAAACAGTGGAACAACAAAATTCACTTCAGTATGAAAGGAATATCAACATCTCCTGCAAGCAAGCAGCTGTTTAAAAGCAAAGGATGTTTTAGCCTGATTCAGAGCAGTTATGTCACAAGGAGTCCTTCCCTTCTAATTTCAAAGCATCAGCCCTCAAGCCCACATGAATAACAAGAGTTAAACATTACATTACAATCCCATGCAAGGTGAATAATATATTGTTGCTTTAATTGATATTGATCAGAAGTTATACAATCCCTAAAAATACAGTATTTATTGTGCCGTGCTAGCAGTCAGAGCATTTTTAATTTTGTTGCTGTTATGAAACAATGCTTCATGTAATCAACCTAAGAAAACAGTCAGATTTCTCAAACCTGAAAGAAAGTGAGACTAATTTTTCCAAAGAAGACAAGCCACGATCCAGGCTTGCAAACCTTTGGGGGTTAGAGGCACATATACCAATCAAAGAAGATCACTTCTCAAGGAGGATATTCACAGCTTATTCAAAAGAGCCTGCTCCACATCACAGATGTACTTAAAAAAGCTATTGTAACACAGGTACTGAGAGTTTAATACCAGGAACAGGACTGAGGACAGCTTGTTTTCATTCATTATTTCTACTCACCACATTGTGCACAAATGGGCAATTTCTGAACAGAATTACAGAAGTAACAAAAAGCTCTATTCTTCTGTCGTCTAGGCACATGGAGGGGAAAAAACAAAAAGAAAGTGTTAAGCTTTAGAAAAAAGCATTAAAAATTACCTGTAAAATGTCTGAAACAAATACTAAGCTACTGGTTTTAGAAGGGGAATAAATCTTACCTTTGGCACTTATCACATTCCTAAAGAGAAGAAATAAAACACTGGTTATTATTTTTGTTCTAGGCAAAATATATAAAATTTACAGACCTCCCCAGGAAGTTACAGTTAGGATCCATACCTTTTAATCCATATTCTGTCTTGTGCAAACATAACCTTAAATATAAAGGAATGATAGTAGGAAGAATGACATTCTAGTGGCATTAAATGCAGTAAAGGTATTATCATTGAGTTTACATAATTGAAAATTAGGTATTTTACTACAGAATACTTTAGGTTGATTTACCATTGAAGCATTACAAGGATGTTTGGCCAAGTCTATGTTGTCTCGTGAAGCCCTTATCTGCTTCTCACGTTCCCGACGGTTCTCAGCTTTCTTACGAGCACCAGTCTTTTTTTTAGGCATGTTTCACTATCTGTGGGGGAAAAATAGGTATGGAATGAATGCACACAAAACTATGTATGTAAATACAAGGACACGCATGACACATCCAGCACTAAACCTGGATCTTACAGTTTCTGCAGTAACTGTGTTTTGTCTCCATTAATTTGCTTGTGTGAAATTTCCTTTTGAAATGTAGGATAAGGGGACAATCCTCAAGGAAGAGCCATGTGACGAACCATAAAGAATCTTGTGATCTGGAAGTCTTTGCTGTCCTGAACTTTGTGTTTAACTATCTTTGAAGTGCTTTGCCTTAAAAAAAAAACTAAACCATTACTGTCTGTAAGTTTATTTGTGATGGACCTCTGATTTTGGTTTGCCTTGCCTGTTTAATAAGCATCTGTATGGAACAATTGCAGCATCAACAGGCAGTCAATTCTAGCAGCTTCAACTTGGAAGAAAAATTAGTATCTTCATTCAAAAGGTCTTATAAACCAAAGAATCCTAACTTCCCTGAACACAGAAATATAGCGTTGACCAGATACTAAAATTTGCTTTTGATAGCACACATAAATCTGTTTTCTTACCCTGTAGTATTTTGCACAATGTTTAAATCGTATTAGTGTCGTATTTTGTAGTCAAAATTGTATGGCTGTACTGCCTGCTGGCAACTGTCATTATTCTAGAGTGTGACATTTCTGACACTGAGAGTACAATATCAGGTTCCACACTAATTTTCAAACCTTTCAAATGCTGTTTTAACAGCAGAATCTAATCGTTAGTATTTAAACCTTGACTTCTTCACATCCCCTCATAATGGAAAGCACAAAATGACAAACTGTTTTCATGAAAAGCACTGCCCCAGCACCTCCTGAGGACACAGAGTACAAGAAATTTTAGATGGCAGTTCTCAGAAAGTTGCACTGAGCTAAGTAATAACAGAACTGCAATGTCAGGTCCCTTTAGCAAAGCTGTTGACTGAATCCATGCTTTCAAAGAGCATCCAATAATAACAAGAGCCTATAGATCAATATTCTTATCACTCTTTCCCTCTGAGTTTTCATTTGTTTTTTGTCTTCATCATGGGCTCAGATTTTTAAAGAAATTTACCATCTTTGCAATTTTTGGACTAGAGCTTAACAATGTTGTGATTCCAGAAATTACAACAGCATAAACCCTGTCGACCTTTCAAATGAGACTATCATCTCTTTTGAAACCCCTAATTAGTATTCAAATGCCTCTGCAGAGTGCTCTACCTCCACTTTTGGCACACTCACTTTCAGGAAGGAAAGATACAGTAGATTCTGTGTGCAGCCCACACCCCTGAGGGATGTGTGGGACAGAAAAGTACAACTGGAGGACCTAAAATAAGAGGTCCATGCCTGATTCCTCCCTCAGCCCCAGAGGGTACAATTATGCTGCACTGGAGCTCCTGCATGGGGAACACTCTTCAGGAGGGTTGTTTCTCCATTTAAAGTTTCCTACTCAGGAGTGAAATGCTGTGCCTGGGCCACAACAGCAGCTGCGGGAGTGTGTGTAGCTCTCCAGCTTAATGGCTGATGCTGCAGCACAAGGAAGCAGATCTCAGGTATCAGGAGGCTGTGTAGGAATGAGATGAACACTTCAAAGAAAAACCCCTAAAACATGTTATGTGGGTATTGGGTCACCAGCACTGTGTTCCATTCTGTAAATGTTCAGCTCCTGTTGCATTATTTGCTAAGGCAACCATGGGCAAAGACCACAGTTTTCCCACCACAGCTCCAAAGACTCTGGTGGATTTTAACTGGGGGTTGTGCATTAATAGTGCTCGGCATCTAAATTCTGCTAAAGCCACGACTACTTGTCCTTAGTGAGGACCCAAAGACACACCCTGACTGCACCAGCAGGTTCCTGGATCTTCTGTGCTGAGCAGGACAGTGCCCTGCCTCATTATCTGGTGATACACTGCCCACCCTGCTGTCACAGACATGGCCAACAGCTGGAACAAGCTATTTACTGGGGGGCAGGGAACTGTGGGGCTACTCTTGTCAGGCCACAAATACCAACACCCAGAAGAGGCTTTCCGTACTTCAAGATTTCTTGTGCTTGACCATTAAACAGCTTCCACTCTATGCGTATTCAAAATCTATTTCACCACTCATACAAAATTATAATTAAAAAAACTGCATTAACAGTACTTCATATTTAAAAGGGTCATGAACTTATTGCCCTAATAATGCAAAAATTACTTTCTAGGCTTACTCCATGTTACTTCAAATTACCATGACTTACTCCATCTTTTGGAAGCAAAGTGACTAAAAACTGCACTGTGGACCCGCAGCACCTGGGGGCAGCGGTGCTGTACGTGCCCAGGTGTGAGGGGCTTTCCTCAGGAGCCCCTCTGACCCATTCCCTCCTCAGCATGGGCACCTCGTCCCGCCGGGAGCCGGACGAGACCCGCCCCGCGGCCGTGGGGTGAGGCGCCGACAGCAGGGCTGCTCTGAGCGTGTGCACGCACACTGCCGGGCTTCAGCTTTTAGCGCTTTCTCTCATCTTCGGTATTTGGGCCCCCCAAACCGTGCCGCATCACGCCGCCAACCTGGATCGCCGTGCTCCGCGTTTCCCGGCACCTGGTCACGGGGGCGCCGGACACCGCTTCGCTTGTTCGAGCACTTAAGCCGCAAGAGCCCGGAACCGAGACCCTCAGCACCTCTAGCCCAGCCCCTTTGAAGCACCACCTTCAGCACTCCGGGCCCGCCCCTGACCCAGCCCCCGCCCCCATTCCCATTCCCGGCCCCGCTCCCGCTCCCACCTGTCTCGGGCGGCCGCGCGGAAGCCGGAAGTGGCGGTGCGCTGCGGTGCGCTGCCCGCCTGGCTCGCGCCGCCAGGCGGGAACGTTCCGAGCACGATTCTGCCCCTTTTCCCTCACGAGGTGCGGCGCGGGCATCAGGAAAGAGCTTTTCCATCTGTTTGCATGGATGTTGGTGCTCCGTGCATGGCCCAGCCTCAGATCTTGTTTGCTTGAGAGGCAATTGTACCTCAGCTCTCACTTGTCGAGAGACCGAATTTTGGGTATAGTAATTGCAACGATCAGATGTGATTGTAATGGGCCCCTGCAAAGTTATCTCTGAAATCTTTCATCTGTGGCTTGAGCTATTTTTAAAGTGACATATTGATTAATCTAAATGGTAGGAATACAATGTAGCTTAAAAAGGGAAATTATATCCATGCTATAAAAAATCCCTGCAAGCAGCTCTGTCTTAACTGAGGTTATGCAAGTTACTATCACAGATGGATATTGCCTAGAAAACCCTTTGTGAAAATAGTTAGAAGATGTATTGTATAGATATTTAATGGAAGATAAGTGCATGGATCACATTCCAGTGTATTTTGTGGTCTTTCACATAGTAAGGATTTGATACATATTTCATGTAAGTAATATCTAGTATAGTGAAATCAGAAAGTACTTTGAACTTGACTAGCATAAGAGATCTGATAGCCAGGATGCCTTGGCAGGACCAAACAGAGATTTGAAGATTTCAAGGAGATTGAATCAAGTCTGGTGACAGGCAGAAGATTGAATCAATGTTGAAATATGCATGTATGTTTGTATGATGTTTAATTCAACCATTGTAGTAAAAAATTACTAGCTTCCCTAGAATGGTATGTAAGCTTATGTAACCCAGTAAAATTGGCTTCTGATCGCTGAGTCAGTTGTCCCCTTCTCTCTTCATCACTGATAATCTAGGGCATTGCTTTGTGTGCTTTGATCATCAATTTGCTCAAGTGAGATGTTTATGTTGCTTCACATTGTATTTGGTCATGTAATACTTCCTAAAAGTTGGCTGCTGGTTATGAAATGTGATTTTCACTTAATGAGAGAGGTTTTCATGGGCCATCATTGCCTTTCCAGGAAGACACTCCTAACTTTTGTAAGACCACTGTTGGTTCTCCTACAACAATTTGTTTGCATGTCATGTTTTTCCTTCAAGACGTGATCTTCACAGCACGTTAGTGGGATGCACAGAAAACAGCATTATTGTTATAGCAACAAAAAAATTATGGTGGTCACTAAACTGGACACTTCTTTGTGAGAAAGTGTGTGGAGAAGTAGTTTTTAATTATTGTTGGTAGCCCTGGCCACACACTGTTTAAATAAAAACCTAATTAGAAAATACCATCTTTTCTGAGATGTTAGAGTTGTTTTTGTGTAAGTCTCACTTTTCTTAATGAATGTCATTAATCACCAATATTCTTGTATTCTGCTTGTGACCACTGTAGTCTGTTTTAAGCAGCCATGAATGCAAGAACACAATGAGAATAAATGTTATTTCATTGGAAAAAAATACAAACAGAAAGTTTTAATCTATTTTGTAATCATTATCCTAGTCAGCTAATCTGCTCTCATGAATGAATGGAACTCTTGAAGAAAGAACTATTATACATGCACAGATGTGACTGGGCATTTTTACATAAATTCATGAATGAAAAAGAAGGAGAAATCTAGAAAACCCCAAGGAGATATGTAGACACTAAGCTTTTTATCTTCGTTTTATTTTACACTGTGACACAGTATCTGCCCCAAATATGTTCCAGAAACCACCCTCTAGATGGCAGGAGTTTGTCACTTCAGTCATGAATAGTAAAACAGTAAAACATCTTATTTTCAGAACCAATAGAGTGGCCTATAGCTGTAATAGAAGTGAATTTAAAATTAAAAAAAATAAATAAATACACGAGAATGCCAATTTAGAGCTTACAGAATTTCCATTAGCAGTACTGGACTAGTCTCTGGAGAATTGTTGCAGACTTGTTTCAAAAAAATGAGCCTCATTTTTAGAAGTGTTTTCAGTTACCTTTGTGCAAGAAGCAGTGGAAGGACAGTGAGTGTGTCTCTGAATGGTTATCATTTGTATTACCTTACAGAGGATCAGAACTGTCACGTCTTTGCTTAATGCCTACTGTCTGGCTGGCCAAGATAAGAGGTGAGGGGTACCCTACACTGCCTGAAAAAGGTATTTGTCTAGGCAAGTACTTTCAAGATGGTACATGTATTGGTGACTGTCTTAACCCTAAGCTGAGCTACCTGCAGAGGACACTGGAGAGAAAAGTGAAAGCCACTTCTGTAAGCTAAATGATGCAATGAGAGCAGAGCTGTTAGACTTCCCACGCTAAAGGCATAGCCCTGCAGCATCATGTGCTGGTTTTCTCTTCTGTTCTGCTCTGCTGTGTCATCATGCATTTCATAAAGTCAGTTTTAACTATACAAAGGGCCAAAAGATGCCAATAAATCAGACTCTCTCAAAAATAAGTGGGTGTCTGGGATACAGAAAAAGGAAATTTTGAGCAATATCTTTCCATCTTGATCTCTTTTTTGTTCACCTTTCAGAGTCATGTGGCAAAGCAGAGCAATGGCACTCTAAGTTACATACTGATTGCTAGTCAGATACATATTTTTAAGGCAGTAAATTCGCATTTCAAATGGGAATAATTCAGCAAAAGGGTGTTACGAACAGTTGTCTGAGGGAAGGTGGGCTTGTTTTTTCCAGTGGCAAAGCTGAGTAGTGCCATTGCAGTGCCGTGTATGACCTCACATGGACATTGACCATCTTCAGAGTTGTTCCGCTCACTTCTTCCTCTCCTCATCTCAAAAATTCTTCCTTTGCTGTGAGAGCATGTTTCAGGAATGGACATTTATTTTTTCCTTAACTTACTCATGTAATAATAAAGGATTCAGGTCTTCTCACTTCTACTACTGAAAGTTATGGAGAAAGGAAAATCAAGAAATGAGGTGTGTGCACAACCTCTATCAGAATGGCAATATTCTGGGGCAGATAAGACCTTCATATGCAGTGGCACTGGATACTATGCTAGATGACAATGAAATATTTTTACTGCCTTTTGCTGTGATATTTCAGTCCCTTTAAAGATACAAGAAAGCATAATATCTCTCAACTTGAAATAAATACTGACCTGAGTTGTTATAATTCACTTCTAATTGAATGAAATGAAATTTCTTTTTCTGTGAATAATATGCTTGTTCTGATCTAATTAAGTCTCTATTACCTACCTGCCTATTACCATAATTATCTTCATTACTGCAATGTTTCCTTGCAGCATTCAATATGTTTACCTCCCTGGGGATTGTATTGTAAAATAGGTGCAGCATATACCTTTCTAAATGACCTTTGAAACAGCATACATCAAATTTAATTTGCTTTTAAATCCTGGCCTTGCAGCAATTGACCTTAAAAGTCATGTCAATATTTGCTTGATGTAAGATAATTTTGTCTGAAGACATTTATATTTGCTGGTTTAACTACATAAAGAAATGGGAAACAAAGAAAATAACTTGAGGCAAAAATCTTTACTGATGCCTACTGAATTAGACATTCAGTGTCTAATTTGTGTGTGTGTGTTTTCTTTTCCCCCTGCCTCATGCTTGCATGCTTTAATCTTAGCCCTGGAAAGTCATTCCCCAAGAAATTTCTAAATGCTTATTTTATCTGGTCAATGTTTGTGGAAAGTATCAAGAGGGAAAAGAAGAAAGATCAGAGATAAAACAAAAAGAGAAATTTTGCTGTTAAGTGATTAGAGTCTTGATTCGGGGAGCTCACTTAGGTGTCAACTTCTTTATTAAAATTTATTAATATTTCCTATGATATTCAAGTTGCATTATTTCACATTTCTTCCATGACTTCAACAAAATACTGAACAACATTTTTATCATGGTATTTTCCTGGGGCTTTTTTATTTTATTTTTTTTTTGAGATTAAAGATATGCAGTAAAGCTAATACTAGGGTTTTTGTGCACAATTAATGTGCCATCATATGTTAATTACCATATATTAATTAAGATTGCTGAGGTGAGGGGATAGTGCAAGGCTAATCAGTTACTCATTTTGTAACAAGGGGGAAGATATAGTTTTTTCTTATGGAGAAAGAACTTGTCTGGTGGCAAGTTATTAGTATTGTTCTTCCATTATGAGATTTCAATATCATAAATTACCTTGTTTCTCTTCCCTCTGATCCCATCAAAAGACTGGCACATAGTTATATATTTGCTGCATATCTGGGAGGCTTTGTTTTTGAAGAGGAGGGAGATGCCTGATAAATGGCAGCACCTGTGTGACAGAAATGAAAAAGGTTAAAAGAAAAAAAAAAAATCAAGATCAGACAGAGGATGACTGATGACAAGAATTTCTCTGTCCGTGCTGGAGGCTTGTCAGGTGGATGCGGCAGAGGAGAATGAAAAATGTGAATGTTTTAATTGGTCACAGGATATGAGAGTAATTCACACTCTCATCAGGAAGACTGCGAAGTTGATCAGGAAACTGAGAAGCCAGTCCCATAGGAGGAGGCCTAAAGGATCTGCTGTATCTGGAAAAATGAAAGGTTAGAATGGGAGAGTGGGGCTTCCATCTGTGTGCTGAGCTAGAGGGTGAGCAAAATGCCTATTCTGGCACAAGAGCAAATGGGAACGAAATTTTACAGCCTGGGGCCACATGGGGAGAGAGAGAACAACAGTGGGAGAATGTCAAGGTTCAGGGGACATAGTTTTATGATGTATGAAGAGAGCTGGCACATTTTAACCTGGAGAAAGGAAGGGTGAGAAGATCTAATTGCTGTCTTTGAGGACCTAAAGAAAATTTATAGAGAAGACAGAGCCAGGCTCTTCTCAAGGGTACCCAGTGACAACATGACAGGCAACAGTCACAAACTGCAGCAAGAGGAATTACAACTGATATACAGAAAAAAATCCTTTGAAGCAAGAGTGGTTAAGCAATTGAAAACCTGTGCTGGAGCCCCAAGAACTGAGGTCAAGAAACTCTCTTGCATTTAGAATGGATATTCTTAAAATAATACAATGAATTAGATACAAGGGGACCTCTAGAGGTCACCAGTCCATGTCTTCTGATAAAAGTTTCTACATCAAGTAAGGCTGGTCAAGGCCTTGTCTAGCTAAATCTTAAGTGTTGCCATGAATGGGGATTGCACCACTGCTCTGGACACTCCTTTCCCAGGATTAGCAACCTTGCCTGCAAAGATCCTGAATAGGAGGATCCTACTGATTTCAAAGACAGTTGGACTGTGTCATAGAATATTTGGTAGAATATTTGTTTGCCATATTTTTCTGAAATATCTGTTCTAAAAAAATTCAACATTTCAGCTGTTCTGTGGGGTTTTTTTCTGTTATTGAGCTGTGTGACATGTTCCTCTTTGGTGTAATTTCTTATCTAGATAGCAATTTTTCTCTTTAATTATGGCTTTTTCTTGTTCAGTAGAATTAATTTGTAGAACTCTCTTATGCAGATATGAACTGAATGGTTTTTCTGTCTAATTAGAGCTCCATTTAGATGGCACTAATATCAGTGGCACTGAGCATTGGCTGAATTAAAACTGAATTCATTCAGCTAATGAAAGCTGAAGGACAGATCATTTGTTTTATGGCATACAACATGGGTGGCTTAGCTGTTGATTCAGAGGACTGAAAGAGAAATTTTGTATCAAGTGTTCACTTCCCTGACATTGTAAGGAGCTCTCTCTTATCCTCTCTTCCACAAAATTAACAAGATTCCATCTTATTTGCCCTCACCATATTTTTGAAAAGCACTGTGGATAAAGAACAGGAATGCACCCAGTGTAGCATAGCATCGTACAGCAATTCATCATATATTGAATTTCACAGTGTAGGTGATTTAATACCTTTATTATAAATAAGATGTTTGAATGCAGGTAATCAAGTGTCAAATCAGATGCTTATGGCACTATGAAAAATGACACTTGGAACCATTTCTAGGCATGGATATCAGTCCTCAGTATTCTGATTGATTTAGAAAACCCATTTGTTTATGTTCCACTACTGTTAGTTGATATTCTGAAAATTGTTTCTATTCATTCTCATTTGTGTTTTATTAGATTTCATTCATAAAATTGTAATAACAGTTCTATTGCTTCTCAAGTACCTGTACATTTAGACTTACTGAAATGTCAATATAAATAGTCATGTGTTCACCATGTTCACTGAACTCCTTATTTATATTTATTGTGGAGTGCTATTTTCCCTCTGCTCCCAGCCCCGGGAAGACACCTGAGTAGCTGCAGTCCACCGGGGGTGGGAGGGGGTTTTAGCAAAGACAGAGATAAAAGACGAGGAGGCTCTGTCTTCCGGGACATCATCCCTGTTTTACTCTTGGAACTTTCCTGGGAAAAGAGAGAGCGAGAGTCTCTCGCGCGCGGACTTTTGAACAGAGGGAAAGGGGGCGGGGGAAGCCAAGTTACACCAATGGGGAGAAACCAACGGGGAGGAGTGAGGGGGAAGGAACTAACACATCACAGATCCAGAGGGGGAGCAACAAGGAGAAACCACTTACCTTAACATGGTGCAATACAGCAGTGGAGTAATGAATCTGTAGCCCTATTCTGAGCTAGAGCTTTCCCACTGGTGATGTGTTGTGAAACACAATTCCACTTTTGTAATAGGTGTTTGAAGCATAGTACTGTTTAAAAGCTGTGAAAAAGCCTTTTTGATGGAGTAGGAGGGGGAATTGAAGAGTTTGCTCCAATTATTTAATTGCATTTACATATTATTGCAAACACTAGTGAAAACTGCAACACTGTTGTACCTAAAGACAAGACAAAAGCAAACAGTTTCTGAAAACAGCATTCTGGGCTATAAGCTGGTTTCTTTTTTCATTTTTACTAGGTTATATCTCTTTTTGACAATATAGAGTTCTGCAGTCTCTGCATTGAATATGTGTCTGATGGGCCACTGGAAGTATCAAGGTTTTTGAGGAGTAGCTTGTTTTACTATGTTTCTTGTTGATGTCATGTCTCTGGGCAAACTGTTGCCATCTGCAGCTAGGATGCAGATGCAAATATTGTCTGCAAAGGCCTTGAGGCTATGAATTTGCAGTTTGCATGATGATGGGTGAAGTTAGAAAGGAATAACTTTTGGTCACTGCCTGCCTTGATCTGACCCACTCTGAGCTTGAAGACCTTCCAGACATCTTACAAAAACTAGTTGTGTAACAGATTTGGGCTGGAAGATGGATGGGATGCCCCTGGCAGCCACTATATTTCGAGAGCATTTCATTTGTGTCATTACCCAGCTGAAGTAAAATGTTGCTTGCTTATGTTTTTTTGCAAGTGGCTTCTTGATGGAGTTTATTTGCATAGTGGTATTTTTGTCACTGGTCAGTTAATTTTAAATCTAATTTATTTCAGAAAGCTTAAATTAAATAAAAATGGGCTAAACCTTTTAAATGAGCTCACTGTTTTCCTATGTTAAATCCAGCTAAAACAGCCTAGAATGAACTGGATCACTGGCCTAGAAAGGAAAGACTTCACAGCCCATTACTGATCTCCTGAGCCATCTCATCCCATTTACTGTCATGTAATGTTTGTTTAATGTAAAATTTCCATATAAAGCCAAACAAAATAAAACAGAATGCAGAACAGCAGTGCTTTTCCATTCAGATATTAAAATGTGAAGGTAGCGAAAATGAGATTTCCTTTCATAAATGCAATAGTGACCTTAGGGAGACTCTCACCAGGGAAATGCATCAGTGGTGAGAAAAGGCTCAGCTCATAGGAGAAGGTGGATGAGCCTCTTTTGGCACCATGAGCTGGAGTCACTGGGGAGTTTTGTTTTCAGCTTCGAGGGAGAAGAAGCCCTTATGGAAATCTGCAAGGATTTCTAAAATCAGTGCTCTGGGCCAGGCTGTCACTGTGCATGTTACCAAATATATCTGGGCAGGAGAGTGTCACTGTGTGACTGACTGAGAATTTCTGTGCATAAGGAAGCACATCATTCCACGAGTCACTGAGGATTTCTATGCATGAGTGACTGTTTCTCTGCTCAAATATGAATAAATAATATTCAAAGCCTCCAGTCATTCTAAAAAGGCTTAATCAAGGCTATCAAATAACTGGATTGTCAAAAAACATTCCTTGCTAAATTTTTATTCATGAGATTTCAGGGACTAAAGTAAATTCAGCATCCCAGCAGCTTCTCCTGGGTCATTTAAAGTTCCCAGAAAGATCAAAGGAAGAGCTCTAATTAAGATCTTTGAAAATGTGAAGCCCAAATGGGATCATTTGTGTGAAAGGTGGAAATCATGTGTTCAGAGTCCTGTGCACGTATCCCCTCTTGTGGGGTGCCTTCTAGTTCAACACGTGCCTCTGCAGTCACTGGTGGATCTGTCAAGTTTTACACAGTATCAGGTGTGGACTGCAGCATTCATCCATCAGTGAGTTGGGTATTGAAGGCAGTGAGAAGAGAGCATGTAAAATGGGAAAGACAGCCTGAAAATACTTGCTGAAGGTGCTGTGAGAAGGCAAGGGAGAGAATTTCAGTGTTACCTGGCTGAGCATAAGGTCAAGTTACATCTTTTCACGTGGATCTGCTGAGTCTGATACTTTGAGCATTTTTTGCCCCCCACTGTCACCTTGGCCTCACCCTACCTCTGCCCCGTGCTGACACCCAGGGAACATTTGTGTCACAGCCTCCTGACTTGCAGGTCTGTCCTTTCATCTCAATCTTTCAGAAGCTGCCATGCCCCCACCACCATGGTGAGGCACAAATGAAGGCAAATCAGGTGAGTAGGCTGTTCTGTGGATGAATATAAAGACATTCCAAGAATGCTATGGAGTTACCAGAGCTTTTCTAAAAGGCTATTTTTTTTTACCACCAAGTCAGTTAGTGAGTCTGAATTTGACCTTGAGAAGGTTTTGAAGAGACTGGGGCAATGGTCCTTGTTAAAGAGTGGTGCAATTTCTTAATTTCACAGTTGGACAGTCACAAACATGAGTCTCAGGGAATATCTGTGCCCTACATCTCTTAAAGAGCAGTGAAAGAACTGGAAAGGTGTTCTGAAGGAAAGCTAAAGAAATTACACATTCTTCCCTCTGATTTACCCAATCTGCCATTACATCAGACTTCCTTGGATTCAGCTTCAACAGCTGCTCTTCAGCCTAGTGCTGATCTCATACAAATGGGTGGGTATCTAGCAGATAGCATTGTTTGCATCAGAGGTGAAATGGATGTAAAGTTTGGAGTGATTTTTAATTGCTGATATTTTATCCCTGCCATGTAGCAATGCCCGTGAGAGGCATACAACAAATGCAATGTGACACAGCCCATCTAAGAACAGAGCTGGAACCGAGGTGCTAAAAGAAAAGCAAATATTGAAAGCTACTCAAATATTATCCTAAGAGAGTTTGTTTCCCTATCTCTGTTGCGCAGCTACATCTCTTGTGGAGCAGTTGCAGCTCATAAATAGGAAGTGGGAGTACTACAGAAATTCATGGGAAAGAAGGATGCAGAGATAAATGCAGGCAAACATAAAATACAATTATCCAGCTTGGAAATAGGTTGCTACACAGTTCTCACTGCCTTTCCTTTGGGGAATTTTGCTGACACAAACTTTCCACTTTCATCCTGTGGTAGAAGATGGCACCTTCCATAGTCTCATACACATTAGTAGCCATCAAAAGCTTTTGTTCATTATGAACTGAAAGACAACATCCTTGCTGCCTACTCAATCACTGACAGGGAAGGTTGCAAGGTTTTCCCTGGTGGAGGCTTGTTGGCAATTGATGGATAAGCAAAGCCTCTTGGTCAGCGCTGGGTAATCCTGGAGTGCTCCCCCTTGTGTCTTGCTCTTACAGGGCAGGCTGTAGCAGTGTTCTGGCTGGGCAGCTGCTGGAGTTAGTGGTGGTTGTGACATCTCTTGGGCCACATCCTGGATTCTGTCCTGAGCTTGTGGGAGTTGACTATTACCTTGTTTCTGGTCCTCAGAGATCCATCCTTGCTCCAGCCCTTGGCCTTAACAAGTGGACAGGGACCTTGAGATGAGCCGAGATTGTTTGCACAGCTTCAGGTCAGCACTTCAACCTCCTCTCAGCCCACATATCACAGGGTTATAGTCCCTGGCCCCTTGGTCAGACTTGTTGGCCTGCACACCTAACCATTTTATGATGTTTTTGACACTTGTCTTTCCTGTTGCAGTTCTTCATACCTTTCACGCTGATTTCAGAGCTGCTTTCTACAAACTGGAGAAAAAGTAAAATTGCAGGTCTTATTATGCCAGAATTTCAAATTGCTACATATCTCAGTATTATTTCACTTTGAAACAGGATCTCATTCAACAAAAGAGAGCAAAATAAAATTGAGAGGAGAGAGAGTGGGAGGGAAGAGAAGGAAATCCCAAGAATATTGTAGGTGGTTTAGTGCAGTGTGACTGTAACACATTCCTGGGTGTAGTTACGCCTGTAAAACCATATAGAGCAGGGAAAGCTTGTACAGCTTAGAGAGAGAACCTCAGCTATGCTTTTTGGCTCCTTATCTGGCCATCTGCAGGGAATCAGCAGTCAGAACAGATAAGCTGAGAGAAGATAACGCAAAGAATTACTACATACAGCTACAAGAAAGGCAGTGACTTTGGGAAGGATATGTTTGGGCTTAAATGCTGGGTTGAAACCATGAGCAGAGAAATCTGGGGAAAGAAGATGAACATAGATAGAATCATGGTTTTGTATGAAGTTTGTGAATAAAAATATGTGAAAATTCTTTCATGAATTTTTCCTCATTCCATGAAAGTTGCAGGGTATGTTGAACTCTGAGCTTCCTAAAAGGGCCTGGATTTGCTACTGATTGCTTAGTTGTGCTGGATTCATCTGTCTGGCTATAAAATAACTGATTTAGCAGACTAATGAAAGCTGTCTACTGGTGTAACCTGTGGGCATTAATAAATAGAATATCTGGGCATACACATAATATTATTTAGCAGACAAAGTTCATTTGATGGAAGATATTAAATCCTACATTAAGGCTAATGTTTGGTATAAGAATTAAGAGAACTTTACCTGCATAAAGTATGTTGCAATTTTCATGGGAAATAGAATAGAGATGTAAAACAATATCTTCCATCAAATTTATTTGGGCCAAGATAAGAGGATGATATCATTTTAACAGTACTCTGAATTCCCCTAAAAATGGCAAGTGCCAGGACGAGACAAAAGGAAGCTAATGAGGTGGGTGGAGGAAGCTTGTCTTAGTTTAGGGAAAATTTGGGAGAAAACTTCTGAATAGGGTTTGTCCAGAAAACAAATTCAAGTGGCCCCTCCCTCAACTGGTTCAGGAAAAATATTTCTTTGGAGAAAAGTGGAAAAAATCGGTTTATTTAACGGAAATTGAGTAATAGTAAAAAATAAAACCTCTCGCTGTTCAAAGAGATGGCAAATCCAGAAAAGTGTTTTTCATGTAGTGTAGCTCAGCTTGCTCAGGCTCTTATCAGTCCCTCCGGTGCTGGAAAGTGCCGAGGCCCAGGCCCCAGTGGGCCACAGGCGTGAGCTCCTGGGATTTTGTCTGGGTTTCCAGTCCAGAGCAGGTTTGAACAGATTCAAGAAATAGGGAAAAGAAAACCAAAGAGTCTGGGGAACTTCTCTGCTTCAGCTAGCTAAAAACTAATTAAAAGCAAAGGAAAGTTCTGTCCCGCTGTCTGTCTGTGATGCAGAAAACACAATCCAAAAGAAGCCTGCGGGGGAGTGAGTGCTCTTCCTGAACACAAACTGCATGCTTGTTCTTCCCCCTCTTCACTCTCAAAGGTGTAGAACTCTTACTTTAAGAGTGTGTAATACTCTTAAAGGTGTAGAACTTAATGTGTAACATAAAAAAGACGATTGGGAATACAAGAATCATAAAAGTCACCCCAGGACAAAACTATGTGAGATGAATGAAGCTCCTGTTACAACATGAGATGGGCTCCTAGATAAGACTTTTAATGTACAAGTGTGGTTAAGTCTATCGTTTTCAAGAGATTATGGGTAAAGAAATAGCAAGTTTTAGAAGTAATCAGGGTAAGAGAATCTTTGGAGTTTAGAACAGTTTCCAAACTTTTCTACCTCCTTATTGCAGTGAGACAGTCTTAGGTCAGATAACAATAGAAAAGAAGCAGTTTTTAATATTTCAACTGTATTTTTAAACTGAGAACAGGACAAGGGACAAAATTGATTGTTGAAGGTCGAAAGATCTCTTAAGAAAGGATGTGAGCTTTGATTTTTACTCTCTCTTCTTTTGGACTGATAAATAGCTGTTTCTCCTAGCAAGAAAAATGTCACAGATAATATTCCCTTCCTTGGTCCTTGTGTTGAAGTTGAACTATGAGTATGTGGAAAGGTTCAAGAAAGAAATTTAAGTGAGAAAAGATGTATTAAAGCTACATATTTTTAAGAATAATTTTGAATTTACTACAGAAACTTTTCTTTTTTATTTTAATGAATAAAGCAAAACAATCTCAGTTGTGTCAGTTTTATGTTCAGTTCTGTAACTCCTGAAAATACTGTGTAGATCCAATACACTTGTGAAGTGTTCCTCCTAGACTGCTGAGAAAAGGGTTCTCATGGTGCAAGGACGACCTCTTGTGGTTGCTTCTCTTGTAGAGATTCAGACTTGGCCCATGTCTAAAAGAGTTCAGATATTTATTAAATGAAGGAGTCACAACATAGACTCACCATTCCTATAGCAATCCCTTATTTAAGTGGGGAGTATGAACATACTGTCAGAGAGGGTTATTTTGCCTCTTTGCTGGAAGTTCATTCATTGCAGGCTGAAATGACTTTTTTTTTTTAATCATCCATAAAAGTGAAACAAAAAACCAAATAAAGTTTGTGTAATTAAAGTCTTCCAGGTAAATGTTCCCAACAGACTAAATGGGTACAATCCAGAAGCTGTGGCACTGTGCTGCTATACAGGAAAATACCATATTTTCACTGTTCATGCTGACTGAGGCAGAGACTAAATATTCTGCATCAGCTGGAGAAAAATGTATTTCTCAAATATCTTGCTTGTAAGTAATCTAATGTGCTTTCACACTGGCTGGTGTTTTTAATACTTTGTGCTGACAATGTTCTTTTAAAGTTATCACTACCTCTAGTCAAGTGAAAACTTGTACTATTTAAGATTGCATTGTTATGATCAACTATGGTCTGGAAATTAAAAATCTATTAACCGACCTGCTTGTGCATTTGAGAGAGGAAACAATTTGTCTTTTGTAGAACATCGAAATCTTTGCTGTGCTTCCTTTGTGCCCCTGCTAGGTAGTGCAGAATGCTGTGAAATGTGATGTGCAAGATGCTCTCGGTGCCTGTGGACAGACCTAGTTTGTAATGCTGTTCTCTTTGGGTATGCATTGTCAACATTATTGTAAAATCTGTATCTTGAAGATTGAGAAGTTGTGGTAGTTTGGCATTTAGGAAAAAAAGTGGGAAATATTTACAGAATTGATTTCTCTGAGAGAGGCTGCTCAGAGTTTCTTCTCTGCTTGAGATCAAGCCAATAGCTAGCCAGTTTTGAGAACGGGCAGCATTTTGGACCACTGAAAAGTGGGATCACCTTTGTGAATAACACCTTTTAAACCTAAGCCTGGGAGCTTCTGGCTCTCTTGGTTTCCAGCCTGGAAAGGAGCTGTAGTGCGGCTGTCCCCTTTCCCCACGGCCTGTGAGGCCCAGCAAGGGCTGGGCTCAGCCTGCCGTGGCTCCCGGGCGGGGAATGGAGACTGTGGGGATTCCTCCGGCCCCAGAACAAGGCCTTGCTCTGCTGTGGGGCCCGGGAAGCCTTCCGGGTCTGATTCCAGGGGGGTGGCTGAAGCTCTAGCCAGGGGAGCCCCCCTGGCCCTAGGCTGGGCTGGGCCAGGGCTGCTGACATCTTGCTGATACCCTCTCCCCCACCATGGCCCACACAGACAGCTCCCAGCCGAAAACCATCTGCTCCCTCCCTGTGGCTGCTGGGCTGAGAGAGACACCTGAAACCTGACACCATGAAGGCCTCCATGGCTTGGGCCAGATTTAGCCCATTTCACTACACAGATGAGACCTGCAGACTTAATACCCTCTCCAGACAGAGGAAAGTGGGAGCTCGACACATAAAACACAACATGAAACATCAAGGTCAGTAAAAGAAAGAGTCAAGCTCCAGATGGAAAGAAAATTAAGAGATGCTTTAATAAGCTGAACTATTCTTTTGGTAAGGCCATACAGATGGACTATAATGTTCTGAAAAACTCCTTTAATTCATGAAAGAGTATTGGGAGGAATGAAGTATTTCAAACTGTAGATCTGAGCAAAGGTATCCATTGATGAAGCTAAGCAGATGGTAGAGCAGTTGTGATCCCATGAGATGCTTGAACAGTGAAAGAGAGAAGTGAGAGCTGATGAAGACCCTTTGCCCCAAGAGAGAGAAGAAGCAAGCCTCTGTTCCCAGAGATGATCACAGAAACAGATGAAGAGAACCTTTGCCTTTGAATAACTCATCCTTAAAACAATACCCCTTGAGTTCATGGCCCATGAACACACCTCTGAGTGGTGTGAAAATGAGAGGAAGGCATGATGGCAGAGTTTTTTTCCAGGTGGCTGCCAGTCATGAAAATGAAAAGCCACGAGGAAACTGTTTTCTTGTAGAGAACTCTCCATAGAATGACAAGAGAAAACTCCTCTCACTACAGAGACTGATGAAAAGACTATTGTATAGTCAGTACTGCTTTAACATCCCAGGTTTTGTCTCTATGGTATCAACTGGGAAAAGAAAAAGGTTGGGTGGGGGGAGAAAAGGTTTCTGGAGCTTTTATTATGGTTTCTTATTCTTGTAGTTCCATTAATAAAACTTTCTTTGTTCCTTTTACATTTTAAGCCCATTTTCCCCTTCTCCTCATCCATACCTCACAGAAAGAAATGAGTAAGTACTCTGGTGGTTTTAGCTCTAGCTAAACATTATTAGCTAGAGCTAATATTAGCTTGCACATTATTTGGTGCATTGGCCGGGAAATCGAAAACTAGCACATCTAGACTACTACAGAAGTCTGTGGACCTGATTTTCTGAGTCTGAGAGAGTTTTCAGCCTGTCAGTGAAATTTCTTTTTCCCAAGGGAAAGTCTCTTGGGAACATTTCTCTTCCAAGAACCATTTTTGTAAATAGTTTATGGTTCTCAAAACAATACTGTACAGCTGTGTGTTGGGGGTTAGGTGTCCTTTTTTTGTTCTGGCTTGCCCATGTAATTTTTACCCATTAGTTGTGGGGACAACCTAACTG